>NC_072781.1:5059752-5281978 GCF_022539595.1 Amphiprion ocellaris
TGAGGCTCAATGACACCCAACCAGGTCACGAATTTTAAATAAAGCCATAATAAGCTAGGACAATGTACAGGGGCTCCTCGACTCATGTCAGAGTTCCGTTCCTACGGTATGACATAAGTCGATTTTTGCCGTAAATTGGAACTCTGGTGAAAATGTAAACAAAGCCGCTACATGCATCAAGATATCGATCAGGTTACGTATTTGTATAACTACAGTAATGAAAACAGTCATTAGCTAACACTGAAACACAACTCGGTAGGAAAATATCGATGGCAATTAATATGTAAGTCTGACTTACGCTTGGGAACCACAATGAATTTAGTGAATGTAGCATAATCCAATGTGGCAGCAAATGTAAACAAAGCTGTCTTATAGCTGCGTGACCCCTGTACATACAGTATTCATCCGCTCCAATCGCCAGCTAGTTCCACTGAACCAGTTACGATGTAATGATGAAACGCCGTAAGTCGAGGACGTCGTAAACCGAGGACCTCCTGTACTTGCGTACCAAGGGTAGAATGGCCTAAGTTTGCTGCTAAAGATGATTAGCATTAGCTGCATGTAGTGTCCATCCATTGACTGTCTGTACACGGCTTAATCCTCATTAGGGTCGTGGGGGGCTGGAGTCTATCCCAGCTGTCTTAGACTGACAATCTGTGCAGGGTGTCCCCTGCCTTCACCCTATCGCAGAGCTACATATAGAGACAAACAATCACATTCACATTCACACCTATAGACAATTTAGAATCACCAGTTAACCTCAGCATGTCTTTGAACTGTGGGAGGAAGCCAGAGAACCCAAAGAAAACCCACATATGCACAGGGAGACATGCAAACTCCATGCAGAAAGATCCCAGGCCGGGATGCAAACCAGGGATCTTCTAGCTGTAAGGTCACAGTGCTAACCACTGATCCACTGTGCAGCCATTACATGCAGTAATCTAACATAACATAATTTATTGACTGTACCAGCAGGTGTAGCCTAAACTCTACACACATGTCCACTTTGCCCTTGAAAATATTCCCAAATTCTTTGCTTTAGTGAAAATTATTTTTTAAAAGAGTCACTACTTACCTTGAAATGTCATTTATGTCATGTTTATTAGCCTACAGGCTCCCTAACACACAATCCTCAGCATCTCAAATTGTTCAGGGCTGTTTATATTCAAGCTAACGCTTGAGCTCCTGAACTGAAACTTGAGGGAAAAATGAAATTATCAGAAAGTCACAACTTAAATTTAGTTCTTAATCAACAAACAGTGAAATTTGAGTTTAAATTATGCACATTAAGTTGATGTGATTACCAACATTATTATGTCAAATCATCATCATAATAATGTTTGCAATCTAAAAAAGAAAAGAAGCGTATCTAAATCAGAAAATTTGAATTTGTATCATGTGATTATGCATTTATATAAGCAGTGGGGATAAATCCTGTGAATTATTTGCGTACTTCTGTCATTTTTCTGATTTGAAAATCGTACTAAACATCCGCAGGAAGTTTTTGGAAAGAATGTTTTGGAGTTCTTGCATCACATTGAGCCTCCGAGTGTCGACCCCCAGCTGGAACATCTGTCACCACGCCATCCATCCGTCTCTGACAGGCAGCTTGCTGAGCTGTTTGTCCCTCTGACTTATGGATCTCTGATCATTCATCTTTTCTATTCATCTCTCAGTTTTGTACGTGTGTGTGCGCATGTTTTCCCATCTGTTTATTTGTGTGTGTGTGTTGTAAATCAAAGCAGATGCTCTGTGACAGCTCAGGGAATGCGAGTTGTCGAGCAGAATCAAGGTTTTGTCAGTCAGTTTCAGAGTGGACTGTATGCTTCGTAGTGACAGGTCCACTGATACTCTGATCCACGCATGCACACAAACATCATCCCCTGCAAACCCATCGCCCTTTCTTCTTTTTATGAGTTAAGTTTATGAGTTTATTCAGTGGATTTATCTCATGTGTGCCTTGATATCACTGTTTGTCTGCTCTGTTAAGCTCAAAGGTGAAGAGCAGTGGAGACATGAAACTGGAGATAAAACAATCCAGGACAGAGAAACGTGACATTTTAAAAAATAATGCAACTGTTGCAACATAATAATAATGATGATATTTATACAGCACCTGTAAGAACAGCATTCTCTCTGCTTTGACAGTTAAACATGCAACACAGAGACAATCAAACAAGCTATAGAGACAAGTCAGAGCAGATTAAAATAAATAGTAAAAGTGATAATAAATTAAATGAATAATTAGCTAGATTAGCATTCATAACACACAAAGGCACTAGGCAGTTTTAAAAACTAAAGAATAAGATTGAGGGTTAAAGTTAGAGAGAATTAAAAATCAAACAGAAATTAGAGAGACGACATCACACCAAGGAACCAGGCAGCTAAAAGTCGAATAAAACAAGAGAGAACATCTAAAATAAACAGGACTACAGGAATACAAAAGGGAGCACTAAAACTAAGTAAAGCTAAAAGTAAACATAAAACATAAAAGCAAGTCTATAAAAGCAGGTTTTCAGAAGTGACTTTCCTGATCCTGGAATACACTTTGCCCGTAGCTTTGATCTTGGCTGAGACTAGAATAAATACCAACCCCCTCCTGTATTTGGGTCACTTCCACCAACCCTTGTGCACATTTCACTGGTGCTTGGCTACGCTCTCACTGAGTTTGCACATGTGATCTCCGGCTTTGTGTTGTATTTGTGATCGCTCTGCTAAAACAGACGCCGGCGAGATAAAGTCCTCAATCATTAAATGCCATCTTTCCCTCTTTGTGACAAAACCCCGGCGAAATAATTTCAAACAGCGGGTTCGGCATAATCATCATCGCCCATCGTGAGTTTCTATGACAACGCAGTGTTTGCCATGATAGAAGGTGAAAGTGTTTAATGAAGTGGCTAGCCCAGACGTGGAAGTGCTGCTTAATGACTGACAATCCATGAATCTCTCTGCATGTTTGTGTTCAATGTCGTGATTTAAAATTAAAAAAAGGACATCAGACTGATGATAGCACATCAGCAGCTACTCAGCGTGGTGTCTCAGCAACGCTTCCCACTTCAAATACTTAATTATGTGCTAATATTCCCATGCTCTCATTATTTTTCCTTTTATTCAAGACTATTCACTAACGCAGCATTTATCAAAAACAGAAAACCTGTGTTTAAAGATAGTAAAAACCCTATGAAGAAGAGGAGACAAATGAATCATCGTGCAGGACAGGAAGTGGTCTTTGATCATTTTTGGACAGTATTTCTTATTTTGACTACTGTTTCTTGATTCAAACTTAACGCAAATTGACCATGTGGCTCATTAGCATCACGGCTAACGCAGTAGAAGACATTTAGCAGCTTGTTGTGGACATCTAGCTCTTCTTCACTTCATGTCCTCCATCCTCCTTCCAATGAAATCGATCTTAGCGCAGCATCTTGAAGGACCTATCTATTACTGAAATGTATCTCAAGGAGTGAGAAGAAAGTGGGCTTGATGGAGGAGCTGTGAGGAGCGAAGACGCAAAAGGACATCCTTGTACTCCACTCCATTCGTAATGCATAAAACACCAAGCTGGAATATACAAACCACTGCAGGAAAAAGACTGACAAATGTGTGAATGCAAAATGTATCAGTCAGTAACATGCTATGTCATGTCATGTGCTGTCTGGTGCATCACTCATAGTTCATGGGATGTGTGTGTGACATCAATACTTTTTTTATGTTATTATACCATGTTGTGAATTGAATTGAAAGCAAATGTATACTGTAGGTTATCATGAACACTGGAGATCATAAATACAGTGCTAATGTTGTGGAGAGAGGATGCAGACCTGGAAGACATTGTGTTTGATTTCTGTTGCTTTAATCCTCCTGTTGTCTTCATTCATGGGCACCAAAAAAAATTGTTTCCTTGTCTGAAAAAATCCAAAAATTTTGCAAAAAAAATCCCCAAATTTCTGAAAATTCGCAAAACCTTCAGGAAGAAAATTTCAGTAATTCCTTAAAAATTTCCCTTAAAAGTTTATTTTTAAAAAATCCCCCAAATTTGGCAAGAAAATTCTGTGAATATTTTCAAAAAATGAGTAAAATCTTCCCAGAAAAATCCTAAAAATATCTAAAGTGATTACATATATATCAGTGGTTGATTTTTTTGTGAATGTTCTTAAGAAACATTTTTAACATTTCATTAGTTCCACCAAAAAATGTTCACAGATTTCCCAAAAATGTTGAAAATGTGGACATCTGAAGTTTCACTGTGAAAATATATATTTTTCCACATTTTCAAACTTTCAAACGGGTCAGTTTTGACCTGCAGGACAACATGAGGGTTAAAATGATGACTCCAAGTAAAGGATGTCTCATTTTGTCACATACTTGTTGCTTCAACTCTTCTCTCCTCGTGTTTCATCCTCGCCTTCTCCACCCGCATCTCAGGTGGGAGGAGAGGAGGTGAAGAAAGGAATCGAGGATGTACAAACTGAGAACATGATAAGAGTGGAGCCGCATCCTGTTAGAGTCCTCTTTACCATCCGTTATTGAATGTCATAAGAATAGAAACTGCTCCACTCGTACCAAGAACCATTGTGCGAACTTTGACGGACAAGCATAAAAACAAGCTTCTTCTGCCAGATAGTACTTTCCAGTGCTTCACAAACTGTCAGTGACCCTAGAGCTGCTTCACCTTGTGTACAGTTTCACTCAACTCCCAAAAGGTTGTTCCCTTCATTCACTCGTCCACTTTCTATTACTTTTCCTGTCAGAAACATCACTAATGTTTCACTTCCAGCCACTCCCATCGTCCCTGCAGTTTGTGTTTCCACCTCCTGCATCATCTGCAGCTCATTCCCTCATCACCTCTGGTGTATCTATAACCATCCCTTTGACGCTTGTCAGTTGCCAGACCATCTTTGCACTGATAGTGTTCCAGGGTTTTCGTGTTTCTTGCTCAGATGGATTCTGACCTTGGCTGAACCTCATTCTTGCCTGCTTGCTCCTCATCCATTTTGTCAACCTCTTCTGATTTATCACCAACCCGTTAAAAGCTGCTGGAATCGAGGGAAGAGCCTCTTTGACTTTGACTATTGCTTTTAGGTCTTCCTCTCCAGAATCCTAAAATGGAGCCATTAGTATCAATACTGAAATGACAGGCAGGTTCTTTTGTCCATTTAAAACTGATGGTCGATATGTCCAGATGTACAGTCATGGAAAAAATGATTAGACCGCCCTTGTTTTCTTCAATTTCTTGTTCATTTTAATGGCTGGTACAACTAAAGGTACATTTGTTTGGACAAATATAATGATATCAACAAAAATAGCTCATAAGAGTTTAATTTAAGAGCTGATATCAGACATTTTCCATGGTTTTCTTGATAATAACCTAAATCTCTTCAGCTCTTCCATCAGTAGCTATGGAATTGTTCTGCCAAAAACAGCTTTTAGGATTCCATGTTTTCTTTTCTGTCTGTTTTAGTCCCATGATCCACACAGGAGTTAGTACTGATTCATAACCATTGTTTCTGATGACTGCATCCATGCGTCTTGGCTGCTCTCCACCAGCTTCTGACATTGTTCTGCTTCACAGCAGCCCATTCCTGTTGCACTAATTCTAACCAATTTGCTTTGTTTTTTGGACTTGTGGTTCTCCATTTTCCATTTGATGATTTTCTACAGGTTTTCAGTTGAATTTAGATCCAGAGTTTAATTTAAGTTCAATTACTATTTGAATAAGATTAGAGGAGCTTTTTTCTCATAGTCGGCATAATATTTGTTGTAAAAGTGAAGAAACAATCGTGGTTATGCTGTAAAATGTGAAGCTTTTTTTTGGTTTGTTTGTTTTGATGCATGTATCCTGAGAGCAATGTAAGCCAAAAATAAAAGCAGGGACTTGAGCCTGAAAATTTGATAAAATCACTATAATAAACACACATTAGTTTTGAGTCCCAGAGCCTAAAACAAATGCTGCAGCTTTAATCGTTAAAGGCCTAATCCTGTTTGCGAACCACATTAACCCCTGTGACACAAACAGAATTGAAATACGCTCAAATCGTTGTTACTTTTTAAATTGTCTTGGAAGTAATTTTGGTAAATGGAAGCCATTATGTCACTGGATACATGCTGCAGCAGAAACACGTTCCAAAATAGCTTTAAGTGTTGGTAAATGTTCGTCCACAGGTAGTAAGTGGCCATGACAGGCTGAGTGAGGTGTAGCACTTATTCAGACACTGATATAATGGCTCCTGTAAAATGGTTGAGGAAAGCTAGAAGCAGTGAAAGGCTTGAATAGTGACATAAAAACACTAAAAACAGAGTTAATATGAAAGATAGATTACGCTTTTTTTCTTTCATACTAACACATAATATGAGTGGCTATGTAAAGGGCAGTCTGGGGCTGAAAGCTAGAATAAACAGCACCTTTTCACAGCTTTCAGACACTTTATTGTCCGTGTTATCAGAACCGACAAACCAAAACGATCTGGGCTTTATATGAAACTCAGGAGATGTGAAGGAGCCAGAGTGGACAGATGGCTCGAAAAAACTCTGAATCAAGAGTTGTAATGTGTTTTTATTAAGCTTTTTATTACATTTAATGTTATATAGAGCATAAACTACTTTATCTTTCATTAGATACCTTACGAGTTGTTTTATAGTGACAGTTTTTAAACTTTTCTGCACTGCTGTCGACCTCTTTGGTGTCCATACACGAGCTTAGTTTGCTTTAAATCTAATTATTGTGCAGCTCACTAAACCTTAATCGACCGATGCTAATAGAGCCAATACAGACGATTTGGCAACAAACACAGGACAGACACAAGTCACAGTGTTTGGTGGATTTCTGCTGGATGAATAGTGAGTTATATTGGATCATAAGGATGATTTAAAAACATACATAAACTACATTTTATTACAAGTACGCAACATTTTTATATGTATTTTGCCCTTTCCTAAAGTAATTGCTTCTAAATTAAACGGGAGGACACTGCTTGCCTGCACACCAGTGTTATTAATTCCGATATTCCAAGGTCTTGTGCCAGTTGAAATGATTTTTGATCATCAACATGATGCAGTGCTGCGACTCGTCAGAGATTTGAAGTTTATTACCAGAATATTTCAAGATGGCGTATTTCCCATTAAGGTTGCTCTATGTGTCATGCTAATGGGGAGTCGCATAAAAACATTGGGGCAACTTGGACAAGCTCTCTGCAGATTTCCCGAAAAACCTCAGATTTTTACATGAATCATTTTAAAAGGCTGTTTTCAAGCCTGACTAAGAGTAAATGTAGAAATTAGTCACCCGGATCAGGCTTTTAGCGGCTCTGTATATTAATCCCAGTTTGTTTACAAAATACAGTCGGTAGAAATATACTAGAACCATCCTTTTTAGGTCGAAAAACATATATTGCAGTCAGAGTATTTTCTTAGAGTTTGTATATTGATTTTCTATTATACAGTCATGGAAAAAATGATTAGACCACCCTTGTTTTCTTCGTGTTCATTGTATTACCTGAAGAATACAATAAACACAACAAAAAAAATGCAGCTGATTCCATAATACTTTATGTCCTATTTGACATGCTTCAGCTTCATTGTATTCCCAGGGTGTATAAGAGGACATTTCATGTCATCAGCAGCACATGTAAAGGCCTAGAGTGGTTTCCTGCTGACATTCAAGCCGTAGCACAACTCAGAAGCTGTCAGCTTTGACATAACGCCTAAAACTAAAGAATTATGTGAAGCCACAAAGGCAGCCATCATGAGTGAGAGACAAGTAGCGGAAAAACTGAAGATCTCCAAGACAGCCGTTTATTACACCAAGAAAAACAAGCCCAACATGGTTCTACCAAACTGCTAGCTGGTCAGTAAACGTCTTTCTACCCACCAGATGACCGTCACTCATCCATTCCTGTGTCAGGAATCATCATCAGACCTCCAGGAACCTTAAAAATGAGTGGACACTGTAGAGAAATGGGACTTGTTCGGCAAGAACAGTTGGAAAGCAACTTGTTGAAGCTGGTCTGAAGTCCCACAGTGCAGGAAGAAGCCCTTCATCAAGGAAAGGCAGAGGAAAGCCTGGTTACTCTTTGCTGGGATCACAAGGATTGAACTGTTGATGATTGGACTAAGGTTCTCTTCAGTGATGAGTCCAGTTTTCAGTTGATGCCCACTCCAGCCAACTTACTGGTTAGAAGGAAGCCTGGAGAAGCTACAAACCAGACTCTCTGCCCCTACAGTAAAACATGGGGGTGGATCAGTGACCATCTGGGGTAGTTTCAGTCTGGGTCGAACCGGACCAACGAACCAGGTCATGTTTGGGGCTACTCTGGAAAACAGTCTTCTTCCATCAGCTGGAAAACTCTTTCCTGCCTCCAATGACTGGATTTTCCAACAAGACAAGGTCAGTTAAAGCCTGGACAGAGAACCAGAACATTGGAACCATGCCTTGGCTGCTCAATCACCAGATCTAAATCCAACTGAAAACCTGTGGAAAATCATCAAACATAAAATGGAGAACCACAAGCCCAAAAACAAAGCAAACTTGTTTGAATTTGTCCCACAGGAATGGGCTGCTGTGACAGCAGAACAATGTCAGAAGCTGGTGGAGAGCAGCCAAGACGCATGGATGCAGTCAGCAGAAACAATGGTTATGAATCAGTACTGTGTGGATCATGTGACTAAAGCAGACAGAAAAGAAAAAGTGGAATCCTAAAAGCTGCTTTTGGCAGAACAGTGTCATAGGTATTGATGGAAGAGCTGAAGTGAATTTGGTTATTATCAAGGAAACCATGGAAAATGTCTAGATATCAGCTCTTAAATTAAACTCTTATGAGCTATTTTTGTTATCATTCCAAACAAATGTACCTTTAGTTGTACCAGTTCCTCTATTTTTATGCAGGAAGTGATATCTGAGGTTGTTTTTTCATCCAGTATTCTTTAATTTTCCTAACATGCACACATACAGTAGAAGCACAGGTAATTCTCAACATCCTCCCTCCACTCAGCACATGCCCAGCAGTCAGACAGTCCCTCCCTGTGCAGCCTCATCCGTCATGTTTCCTCACGGCGTGCATGGACAGTGTTACCGGTCTGAGCCAGAGGCACACAGATGTCTCTTCACATGAGCTGCCCCTGTTTCTGCAGCCGGGACTTAATGGTTTATCTGCAGCCAGCAGCAGCCCATGAATCATACACGAGGCTTCGAACATAGCGACCAGCTTCCCCGGCTCATGATGAATTATGTTTGGGTTGCTGTGTAGCAAAAGCCATAAACGGTTATCGGTTTCTGTTCCAAACTTGACTGTGAGTGTGTGGGTTTCATTGTGACATTTGTTGAAATATGGTGACAAGACTGTTGATTCGCCGCAGACTCGCTACAAATCAAAGCTCATACTGGAGCCGTAACTATCTGCCAAGTTATTAGTCTTTTAATATCTGTTACCAATCCAAAATAATCAGTTCGACACATCAAACACCAGGCATCCAAAACTCCCAGAAAACTGATGAGGTTTATTTTAATCCATCAAAATGTAACATTCTGTGAATTATAAATGAGTGGAGGTAAAATTCACTGAACCCAGAAACACATGAAGGCAGAAAAAAAGGCAAACAAACCTCCAACACATGCCACATGCTTTCTAGCCAGGAAGAAATAAAAGCTTTCTCTTGTTACTGCCTCGTTACATTTGAGCTGCTTTTTTTTCACATGGAAAATTAAAGTCAAGTAATGCTACAGAAAATGTCATGCTTCCTATTATGTAATTTATTTAAACAGTGTCTGCTGTAACGTTCTCCCATTCCTGGTCACAGCTGTTACCATGGTGAAGGCCGACCTTCACACGTGCAAACGCCCAGTTATTGACTAATTAACATACAGGAACATGTGAACGGCTCCATGCTGAGTACAATTTTCATGAACTGGGGACATGCTGCGGGGACAGAATGCATTTCTGTCCTGCCTCTTGGTCCCACATTTGCTCACATCTGTCAACACGGTGGTGCTTCTTTAATCTAAGCAGAAGGAAACGAGACTCAGACATTATTGGCGGTGCTCATCCCGTGTTATTGAACACCTGGGGTTAGCCTGATTTAGACCAATTACACAGCCGGCTACTGCAACAATTTTCGACACTAGTGGAAGGGTTTTGCATTGAAACAAACCCTTGCTTTGCACATTTCCTCATCTTTTCCTAGTTTTTTAGCCACACTTGCAACGACAGCAGTGTTGGTTTGGTCCAGAGTGAAATATCTAAAAAAAATATTGGAGCGATCGCTGCCATTAAATGTGTACAACGATCATAGACCAAGTCTTTCAATGCCATAAGGACACAAAACAAGAAAAAAAAATCCTCATTTAGAAGAATAATGAACAATTAAGTTGCTGTTGTGTTTCTACTTCACAGTTTGAGCAATAAATGAGGCTAATTAGGAAGCCAGGCTGGAGGTTATTCTCATTTTCTTTTAAATAATTTGTCATAAAACGCTCAGTAATTGTAGGTTATTCAGCCAGAGTCGGGCTAAAAATTGAAGTACTTTATTATACAAAAATATTTCAAATTGACCATATTATGCTCTATTGAATTTATGTATATTAAAGCAACTGATCCTCGACTGCCACCTGTTTAAGAGGCTTTTATGGAAAATTATTCAAATGAGGAACTCACCAGTTGAACTGACACAGCTGGATAGCTCCGTATTTGTCAAATGATTTGAGTGTTTCAATAATGAATCCTCAAGGGCAGCTGGCATAATGCTTTTTATGTGAATTGTCTTCAGGCATAATTTGCGATGATTATGAAATCAGCTTTTTCTCATGTAGGAAGAAGTAAAGATGGAAAAGGAACGGGAGAAATGAAATGATTTCCTTCCCCTCCAGGTGGGAACCACAGCTAATGTGTTGATGGAAGCCTATGAATTATACATTTTTCACTGAAAGGACCGCTTTAGCTCATTTTAAGGTCCATCTCTGCATCTTTTTGCTGTCTCTGGGCTTTAGTGGTCCAGGAAAATACCAAGTTAATGCAGTGAAGTGCTAGCTGGAAAACATCTGTTGCCAAGTGCTGTTTACTGACAGAATCAGCCTAATGAAGGTTTACTCTTCGCAGATAATTACTTCTGTCTGATCGCTCTGTGGCTTCACTGTCACATTGTCTTCCAGTCAATAATAGGCTGAATAATTACTGTAAACATTGTTATATGTGGGCTGTTTACTGACATTTAATGAGATGATCTTCTTATCGTCTGTTTGTGTGAGCTGTCAAAGTTTCCTTTCAAAATGAGGAACTATCAGCAGGACATCTGTATCAACTATGAATGATACTTATCAAATAATCAGTGCTGGGAAGAAAATAAATTTTAAAATGCATAAAATAATATGTAGTTTCCCTGGTAAATATCAATTTTGTGACTTTATGTTGCCAGTACAAAAGTCACACAGACAATGCACAACTACTGTCAGCCAGACATGTCAAGTAAATGACATTAATTATCTCATTACAGTGGCTCCTGTCAAGTGGTGCAACACATTAGGCAGCAAATGAATAGTTGGTTGTTGGAAGCAGGAAAACTGGGAAGCATGAGGATCTGAGTGACTTGACAAGGACCAGACTGTGATGGTTAGACGACAGTGTTGCCAGAATGGCAGGTCTTGTGGGGAGCTGCAGCTCGCTCCGGGGAGACACACTGCAACCGGACCAACATGCATCACAGTACATTATCAATGGGATGCGGGAAATTGCTGGATCTAGTGGATACGTACCTTAAGACCCCTTGATGGAAATCTAAGGCTGGCTTCTGTGGTGGATCAATCCTACAGGAGAACAGCTGTACCACAAACTCCTAAAAACCTCGACTTGCTTATGATAGAAAGGTACCAGAACATCTCAGTTTAAGTAGCTGCAGACTGATCAGAGTGCCCATGTTGACCCCTGTCCATCACTGAAAGTGTCTACATGAGCTTTGGAACTGTATTTAATGTTCATCTGGGGAAGAGATGGCGACAGGATGCACGATGGGAAGAAAGCAAGTCATCAGAGTGATGCTCTGATAAATGTTCTGAAACTTTGGGTTCTGGCATTCATATGGATCTTACTTTAACACATACCATCATTGCATACATTAGCTATATTCTGTAGTTTTCAAAATCCCCTTCACTATGGGAAACAACAATAACAACAATGTCGGAGCAGCAACCTGCCAAACTGGAAATTTCAAGTTTTGCTGTGGATTTAAGTCAAACAATAAGGCAGGTTTTTTTTTTGGTGAATTTTCCATTTTAATTACAGTGCACACCACTCCACATGCAAATGTTCCACCATAACTGTCACTATTTAGAGGGGAATACCATTGTTGCGTCCCGTTCTTAGCTCCACTCAAGACAATTGTGGTTGGTTTAAAGAAATACAAACACGTTAGAGCATTTTTTAGTAGAATGATAGTACGGTGCAGTCAGACCATTCTACACAGCACTGCTTCAGTACTGGAGAATGGTCTGATTATGAGAGACTAATTGAAATGTAATGGCAGTTTAATGACATTTTTAATCATCATAATGAGAAAACATCAACAGAGCATATTGCAGTCACACGATGATGACTATTAATTTTCTTTCAGTCATTTTAACTTAAGCCTGATTAGCAGTTCTTTTAATTATGTGTTTGAGTGCAATGTATTATACTGTAATTTGTCCAATTAAATTGCTTGAATACTAAGAGAGAAGGTAAACAGTGTGTAGTTTTATAATTCACAAATTGTTAGGAATAAATTAGAGAAAATCTGAACATCAACATCAAAACACTCACAATCCACCCATATGTTGGTTCATTTATGAGCGTCGAGCAATGAGCAGATTGTCAAAGATGAATTTGAAGTGAAACATGGAAAATATTTTTTTAAAATGTGGATAAAGGAGAGCGAGGGAAGATTGAAACAGCTGTGTGGTGGCTTGGCAGTGCTTGTGTGACAAGGCTGAGGTGAGGAGGGTTAAAGGAGACGCTGATGTATTGACCATCATCGCTTCAACTGACACATTTACAAGGTCACTTGGATGGATAGCGAAAACTTTCAGGGAACTAGGTGAAAGACTTATTGGCACCAGAGTAGATGCCAAGGAAATGTCAAGGAATGGTGCAAAACTAAAGTTAGTCAGTGTTGGTTTTAAGTTTTAAAGCCTGAAAAAAGCAAAACAAAAACATACATTTGTCTATTTTTGACATATTTGTAGAAGACAGGTAGATTCAAATGCTGAAGAAATTTCACTCTTAGTCCTTTGAAGTCTGCTGTAGTTTGGTGTTTATTGGTATTCCGGCATACGGTGGGTTTACCAACACAGAGCGTGAGTCTGTTGAGGTAAACCGACCCAGAGCAAATGCAGAGTACCCGATTTACAGAGATGGTCAGAGGGTAGGAAAGGAGTGTATGTAAATACCAAGGTGAATAGTAGTTAGTTTGCGTATGGTTGCTAATCAGTAACAGGGTAAGACAACAAAGAACAAAAGGTGGTTGAATCAAGAGGTCTGGCAGACAACAAAAGGCAGGAGATGAGGTCTGGCAAACAGCTGCAAATAGAAAAGGTGTAACAACAAAAGGTACTGGGGGTCTGACAGACAGTAAAAAAGAACAAATGATGAAAGAATTGTACGAATGAAGGAGTGACACGTGACACATCTCCAGCAAAAGGTGTGCTATTTTCTTCATCACAGGTTAACTGACCTCCATGGAGATCTATACAAGCATGAGAGCTGCAAAAACAGTTTTTATGCACGACTCGTGTCTTGTTTTTGAAGTCCGCATGATAAACACTCTGTGCAATCATGCAGTGTTATACAATAAAAGACCTATTGACGATAAATCGAGGCTCGGCGTGTCAAACCTCAAGGGCAGTGAATAAATTAAAGCTGAAACCTCATTAATAAAAAACCTCGTTCAGTTAATTTAGACGAGATGAAGCCGTTCACCTCCGTACACGAGCCTCAGCCACGGCAGACAGGAGAAACATGATGTGGTGGTGATGGTGTTCACGATTGTCTCAGAGTCAATAAGGGGATGTGTGAAATTACCTAAAGCTCCATCACACGTCTCAGTGTAGGGTGACAGCTTTAACTGCATCGTGAGGTGTCTCGACCGTCCCAGTGCAAATAAAGTCTGAGGTAACAACACGCTGAGCTGTCGGTGTTAAAGTTAATCAGGATTTAATGAACTAGCCGTCATCTCTGGTTGCTAAGAGGATTGGGGATTATCAAGGAGTGAACAGAACAGATGTAAATAATCTCTGCGGTACGTTGACAGTTGGGGTTTTATTAACGTGGAGGCCAGTGGGTGTAATGTATCTTTGTCACTTTGTGTATTCTGATTAATTCCACAACACCACAGCAGGGATGTGTCTAAGTGGTTTTTACATGGAGGAGTGCAGCAGTGAAATCCCTGTGGTGATTTGGATATGAAGTTGGTGGAATAATTGGACATTTTGGGGGAATTGTGCTTGTTAGCTTCGTTTCATGTCTGTCAGTTAAGACGGTTCAGAAATAAGAAAGAGTTCGATCTATAATCTGTTTTCGTTTTTATTTGGTATAGTGTTGTGTAACGTCATTTAAAGCCATTTTAGCCCCTTTCAGACACTGATTCTGGTAATCTGGCAACATCCACTGCTAAAACAGTAGTAAACCTAGTTTTCACATTTTACCTAAACAACAATACAAGTTTAAAATTTAAAGTATAATTTCATGTTGTTAGAATCCACAAAAGTAAACGGCCATCACAACAGCAAAAAGACAAATGAGATTCATTCAAAACAGTATTTTTATTCAACCACAGCTCAAATACACTTTTTACCTTTGATTAAAAGGATTGATTGTATCATCTAAATATATCTATATAAAAAAATCTGAATATGTCAAGAGCAAAGCTGATAAGCACCAGTAGAATTAAAGTGTCTTTTAGAGGCACAATCTCTTCATTCTTCGGTAGCTTCATTATATAGGTTGATGAGCTCTTTACTGTCGTAGCTCGCAGACATATAGACTCATTGGGGAACTCGGCAGTAGAAAGAACGCTCACATTTAGCATTGTCCTTCTGCTTCATTAAATGTCAGACTTCACTTGTCAAACGTTCAAATGTGGTCTCAAGCTGCAGGGTGAGGCTGAACTTTTCATGCCGTTTCCATCCATGAACATATATTTGATTTATCTTCAGTACATGAACACTTGATGTCACCTAGAAATCTTCAGTATATCACGAGAGTTGTCTTGTATTTCACTTCAGTCGTGGGCTAGTTTATGATTTTTTCTGATGGGATCCAGCACAACCCTTGGAGGACAGTAAATGCCAATCATAGTATATTTCTTTGCTGACAAGAGCTTCTAAACAGTCGAGCCACTTCAGTCATCTGTGTTCCATCCTCTCATCTCTGTGCTAATGGATCCATGTGCTTTCTTCTGCTTTCTACAAACACTCCACTACCGTCCTTCCTCTTTGTGCCGCCTTTCCTTGCTCAATTTTCCACCATTCTGACCGAGGGGAGATCTTTGGGAAAAACGGGAATAAAAAGGGAGCCTCCTTGAAATGCTATGATCAGTGGTAAATAACTGCTGCAGACTGAGGAGCAGGTTTACCTGATGGTGGTCTTTTTTGGTGGAATATTGTGGAAAGTGCACCTGACCTTCATATGCCTGTTTGAGTCTTTTCAGCAATTCTCAAAAATGTCTATTATTACTTTTCACTATTCTCATGTTTCCTTTTATTTGGAGGCTGTGACTGGGATACAAATACAACGAATATATCATGAAAAACACAAGAATTCAATTTAATATGAATTGGCTTGCACTGAAATGTGCACACAATCCTCTGTAAACAGTCTGAGATAAGTCATTTCTTTGTGGTATCTTTTAAAGCCTCAAGGACCGGGGCTTCGTTTGTAGGCAACTCATTAAACTGAACCATTAGAGCTGATTAAACAAGAATTCTGCTATCACAGAATGAGCTGGTAGCTAACACAGGGGACTTGAATTACTCACAAAATATTCCACAACACATGAAGTAGCTTCTGCTTGGATTGCAGCAGACTCTGAGACACGAGGAATCAATATCAGCTGTGCATTCAGCCTCAGCAAAGATGTTTAAAAGATCTTTACCCGAGGCTTTGTGGTGCCATTTTTATGTTTTTCTGCAAAGGATGCATCTTTGTTGGTGCTCTGGATAATTTCCACATTGTTCCAATACAGTGCAAATAGAGGTCATCTTTCAGAAAGAGAAGAAGACATTGATGGTGTTTTCTTATGCGATGTCACGTTTTGCAGGAAGTGGTGTGTATCTTCTGCAGTCAGAGAACTGGGCTGCTATCAGATATTTACATTTGAAGATGAGATAAAGCTGATTCTGTGAGTTTGAAATGTCATTAATGGATTAAAGAAGTCAGTAGATTCTGAGGCCCGAGCTGCTGTTAGAAGTGAGTTAAATAAAAAGTTCCCTGATCATGTCTTCTGCTTCAACAAAGAGACACAAAACGACTAGAAAGAGGTATGACGATGTGCAAAAATGCCCATTTTCTCATATTAAATCCGTGTTTCTGTGCAGATACACCAAGATGAAGACGGCCACCAACATCTACATCTTTAACCTGGCTCTGGCCGACGCCCTGGTCACCAGCACGCTGCCGTTCCAGAGCGTCAACTACCTGATGGGGACGTGGCCGTTCGGCGACATGCTCTGCAAGACGGTCATGTCCATCGACTACTACAACATGTTCACCTCCATCTTCACGCTCACCACCATGAGCATCGACCGCTACGTCGCCGTCTGCCACCCCGTCAAAGCGCTCGACTTCCGGACGCCTCGCAACGCCAAGATTGTCAACGTCTGCAACTGGATTCTGTCCTCGGCCATCGGGCTGCCGGTCATGTTCATGGCCTCCACCACAGTCACTCGTAAGCCTGAGCACACAGAAGTTTACTCTGAATAAAATAAATGCTTTTAATTGTCATTATACACACACCAATGTACAACAAAATTAAAAACAACTCTTGTGGTGCAAAGTACAAGCAAGACCAAATAGATAAAAGTGTAAATATATATACAAAAGGAGCCGATAAGACAGTGAGAAGAACAAGCATGACAACAAGAAACAGTAGAGATATATTGCACTGCTAACAATTGACTGAAAACTGTTACAATGTGTTCAGTCCCCATATTGGGTAAAATGTGGTGGTGAATGTGGAGGTGTGGGGCTGCATGGATCTGTAGCTCTTTTCTGAGAGCAACAGTGAGAACAAGCTGTGTCCTGGGTGTGAACTGTCAGATGTGATGCTTCTGGCCCTGCACAGACATCTGGTGTTATAGATGTCTGACAGAGAGGACAGCTGATGCTCTGTGCTCACTTCCTGACTCTTTCCAGAGCCATCTTGAGCCTGAGAGCTGCTCCTGTACCACACTAAGGTGTTGTTGGGTGAGGATGCTTTCTACAGAATATCTGTAGAAGCACAGCAGCAGAATGAAGGAACACCATCCATCCATTATCTATACACCTCTTAATCCTCATTAGGGTCGCGAAGGCAGGCCACACCCTGGACAGGTGTGACACTATGGACAATTTAGAATTATCAATTAACTGGAGCATGTTTTTAGACTGTGGCAGGAAGCTGGAGAACCCAGAGAAAACCCATGCATGCACAGGGAGAACATGCAGACTCCGTGTAGAAAGATCCTGGGAAGGTCGGGGCGTGAACCGGGGATCTTCTAGCTGCATCATCCGTTCATCCATCATATGTCTTAGTAAAGA
This sequence comes from Amphiprion ocellaris, assembly GCF_022539595.1. Classification (NCBI taxonomy): domain Eukaryota; kingdom Metazoa; phylum Chordata; class Actinopteri; family Pomacentridae; genus Amphiprion; species Amphiprion ocellaris. Next base: position 5,077,506 of record NC_072781.1, read on the forward strand.
GCTGAATAGAGAAAATGAAACCCTTCAAATTGCAGCAATGTGTAGAAGAAGATGTCGCTCTCTTTTTCTGAGCCCTCATAGGGTTCAACAGCAGTGCAGAAAGCATTAAGAAAAACTTCCAGTTCTATTTATTACAGCTTTAAAGAGCACTCAAACAGCCTCCAAAAGGGGAGACAAGCCAGAAGAGGTTTTTCTGCGTAATTGCACGGAGGATTATTTAAAGCTGTACGCCTGGCCACCGACTAGTATAACTGTTTGCACAGACAGGCCTCTCTGATAAGGTGTAGAGGTGATGAAAAGAACACTGCAGCTGAAATTACTGAGCTGTGATTCCACTCTGTTTGGAGGAAACAGCGAGGCCAGATTTGTAGACACCGTGAAGCTGTGAGGGAATCACAGCGCAGCAAGGTGTTGCAGTTTTCAGGAAAGAGTTTCTGTTATCACTGCACAGTTAGAAACATCTCAGTGATCCAGGATGAGGAGCTGCACAGACATCCGTTGTGTTGCTTGATGATAAAGCGAATAATGAGCTGTTATGTCTGACACCTTAATCACTGTCATAATTAAACACACAGACAGCACATTGATACATAGAGATCTCATGAACGGCAAAAGAAATCATCTCAAATATAAATCTAAATACACACCAGCCTACATAAAGTAAACTAAATGAGCATAGGAGGTACAATTGACCTTTTGTCCACTAGTGCTGCTCTGTTTCTGCTGGATGCATAAATATAACCTGCTGTTACATCACCTTAGAACATGGTAGTATGTAAATAATGAGACAACAACACCAAGTGGCCAAAAACCCATTATTACACATTAATGGATTTGGAAGGCATGTTATCTTTTTAAAAAATCGCCAAAATGACCCCATTTCTCAGAGCCAGAAACTTTAAAAACAGAAAGAATTGTCAGATGCTCAACAGTCTTTGAACTACTCATTGGGAAACTTAACCAAACCAAAGCTTACAATCATAATATTTTATCAGTCACTTTTTTCTACATTATTTATTATAAAATGACCGAAAAAATGACCTATTTTCTTTTGTAAAACCCAAAAAATTCTTTGCTCAGTGGTGAAACTGAGAAGTTATTAGTGATTCATTTGCAACTGGCAGTCATGTCACAAAATCCAGGGACGTTTATGTTGAACTGCAGGCTGTGGAGATAAGAAACAAGTATGAAAACAAACAAAAAATGCAAATAGTGAAATATCTGCATGCGTTTAGAGCCACTCATTTTTCTCCAGTATTTCTAACACCAGTGGGCATATATATATATATATATATATATATATATGTATGTATGTATGTATGTATGTATGTATGTATGTATGTATGTATGTATATATATATATATATATATATATATATAGATAGATAGATAGATAGATAGATAGATAGATAGATAGATAGATAGATAGATAGATATAGATATAGATATAGATATATATAGATATAGATATGTTGACCTTTTTTTTTTCACATTTTGTTAAACCATGTAAGAAATTCAACTTGTATTTGCTCTTTGTTTATGATTTATGACATTATAGGTCTGCCATGCTGACTAAATAATTCATAGCTGTGGTTGTTCTGTGTCCATAAAGGTGCAGGACTTTATATTGCTGTAAAAAATGAGCCCACAGTGAGTAAAAATGTGACAGGAGCAAAAAATCCACGCAACTGCAAAGAATTTAGACGGTTTTATTCATTTATGAAGCAATAATGACAAATATTTACTGATTCTAGATCTGCTTTTCTCCATTTTCATTGTCTCTTTGTATAGTTGGTTGAGCATTATAGAATAAGATTTTTTTTTCTTTAAATTTTCAAATTTTAATGGCTAAATGATTAATCAGTTAATCAAGGAAAAAGTTTTTAATAGCCTTTTTATGCTTGCACTTTCTGTTCAGGGTTTCATTTGGCTGCGTTGTGAGGAACCAGTTTAAAGGAACACATTTCACAGATTTGAAAATTCACAGTCAAAGTGGAAACTGGGTGAATAAAAATAGCTGCTGAGTGCATGTGGTGAAGGTTTGGGTTTCTTTTTACCAGTGAACATGCGGTTCATGCGTTTGTGTTTCCCGCTCAGCCTCCAGCATTGTGGACTGTAAGCTGATCTTCCCTCACCCCTCCTGGTACTGGGACACCCTGCTGAAGATCTGCGTCTTCATCTTCGCCTTCATCATGCCCGTCCTCATCATCACCGTCTGCTACGGCCTCATGATCCTGAGACTCAAGAGCGTTCGCATGCTGTCGGGCTCCCAGGTTAGAAACAGTCTGTTCACGTTTACAAACATCAGCCAAAATCGAAATAGATTTAGCACTAGGGAGCTTTTAATTACATGAAAACTGAGCATTTTCTGAAGTTTACTGGCTTGTTTTTGCCCACTACTTGGTCTATTGATTTGATATTTCCGAGTAATGAAGCACAATAGAGGACTGCCCAGAGCATGCTTGTAAATATGCTGCACTTACTGCTCTCAAGACAAAGCAATTAAGGAAAATCAACTTAAGCCTGAGGCTGCCGCGCAGTTTTAATTAACCCGTTAACACTCAACAGCTCAAATATGGGCAGAAGGAAACAAGTCTGCCACTGTATTTTGAAAGAATTGACCCATAATGAATCTAATTTGACAAATATACAGAGCACAGAGCTTCACAATTAAAACCGTGGCAACTATTTTAAGAAAACAATATTGTGACACAACAAAACTACAGAAAATACAATTTTTATGAGTCTTGTTTAGTAAAAACATGTCAAATGTTAAAGTGTTAAGTGGAGCAGAACATTATACATTCATTATTTGAGAATAATACCCAAACTATTTGCTGCAAAATGTGCACTTTGTAATAAAGATGTATTTTGACTGACTTTATTAATCCCCAGAAGGAAATGTTGTTACAGCAGCTGGATATTCAATTAATGGGGGGTAAACACTAAGACAACACAGAATATTAGGGTCATGTATGAAGTGAGGGTAACATAAAATAAAATAAAAATAAGATAAAATAAAAATAGAATAAAAGAAAATAAGATACGAATATGGAAAATGTAATATAGAAAGAAAAAAATAGCAAAATATACAAGAATATGCAAGAGTGATACAGAAATGTCCAAATGAGAGTGTGCTTAGATGTGCAAATGACATAAACAGGTGCAGATAAGTTTACAGATGTAATGAATAACATTTAGAATGTAAAGTGTCCAATATGTGCAGTGGTTTTAGAGCAGATATACACCACCGTTCAAAAGTTTGGGGCCAACCAGGCAATTTCATGTTTTCCATGAAAACTCATACTTTTATCCATGTGCTAACATAACTGCACAAGGGTTTTCTAATCATCAATGAGTCTTTCAACACCATTAGCTAACACAATGTAGCATTAGAACACAGGAGTGATGGTTGCTGGAAATGTTCCTCTGTACCCCTATGGAGATATTCCATTAAAAATCAGCTGTTTCCAGCTAGAATAGTCATTTACCACATTAACAATGTCTGGACTGTGTTTGTGATTCATTTAATATTGTCTTCATTGAAAAAAAAAGCTTTTCTTTCAAAAATAAGAACATTTCTAAGTGACCCCAAACTTGTAAATGAAAAAATCCAAGCTGTTGTAGGTTTGTTCCTCCTCATAATTCTGTAGCCACTGCTGGACTTCTTTCACTTCTGTCATCCTGTTTTATTAATTTCTGCCTTTTGATTTTCTCCCATTTTATTTGTATTTTCATCTTCTCCTCCCTTAATATTTTCTCTAATTTATCCGTCTTTTTCCTCAACACCCAAACGTTCTCCACCTTCCTTCTCTTAACCTCCACTGTCCATCGTTCTTTTCCCGTCATTATATTTATCTCATCTTCCTCCTCCGTCTTTTCTGCACATACATCCACTCACACAGGAGAAGGACAGAAACCTGCGTCGGATCACCCGCATGGTTCTGGTTGTCGTTGCTGTCTTCATCGTCTGCTGGACTCCGATCCACATCTTCGTCATCATCACGGCTCTGATCAACATCCCCAGCTCCACACTGCAAACCATCACCTGGCATTTCTGCATCGCTCTGGGCTACACCAACAGGTACACGCCCAGCAGAGGGGAATAAAAACACTGTAGTAGTTAAAAATGTTGGTCCCAAAACGTCTGGAACAGTAATTCAAATTAGTCTTCAGTTTTAATGTGAGTGTTTGCTTGATTTTTGCTACTATTTTAGTGAGAAAGGCTTAGTTATAAGAGGGTAGTATCAGAAAACTTATTTGTTTGTAATTTTTACTGCACACTCTACATAATACAGAATATGAAGGTGATTTTTGGACTGCTTTGGTACACGCCCAGCAGAGAAATAAATTTGACAATATGAAAATGTTAGTCCAGGAAAAATAATTCAAGTTTAATGGGAGAGTTAGGATGATTTTTGACTGAAAATTTCATTTTTCCTTATTATTTTGGCAAGAAATTCTTTGTTAAGTGTATATATCAGGATATTATTAAAAAAACTTGTGTGAGTAACAGACAAGAACAAGTGAACAACGGATTCAAGATGGTTTGTGGTTTTTAAACTCCACATAATACTGAATATAAAAGTGAAAAAAGATGTTGGTGAGTTTAGAATTAAGCTGATTTTTCTAGCGTTAAAACTTGACTTTGTTTTTGCCACCTGCAGTAGTCTGAACCCGGTTCTTTATGGCTACCTGGATGAGAACTTCAAGCGTTGTTTCCGTGAGTTCTGCACCCCGAGTCCTTCAGTGTTGGAGATGCAGAACTCATCCAGGACCGGAGCCACCAGCCGCAAAGTCCCACAGCGTGAACACATCACTGCAAACACAGGAGAAAGATCCAATCAGCAGGTAGTTGGTGTCTGTGTGTGCAAATATGTATCTAGTGTCATTCGCTCTGTTAGATGAGAACATCCATGTGACATCTGTACAGAAACTATGAAGCCCCGATAAGCAGCCGATTATCATAGCTTAGCATAAGACTTATAACCAGCAGAGACTGTATGGAAGTCACTGCGTCTGCCATTAACCTAAGTAAAAACAAAATAATGTTTTTACTCAGGCTACAACCCAGCTCAGTGGAAGAAAAAGAATTAATATTAAAACAACCAGATGGACGTTGCTGCACCAAGGTTGATTATATTCTAATTATTAGGGCTTTTTAAGTAAGAACGTAAACAAGAACAAAACACAAGATAAGACTTTATTAATCTGTCTTTGCTCAGAAAAGGCAGTACATAAAAGGAGGAAATGCAGCGCTTAGTAGAAAAGCAATAAGAAAGAAGCATGATGGATAATTAAAAAAAAACAAGTGAGCTAAAATATCTGGAATTGAAAAAGTCAGAACACTAATGATTCTGAGGTAGTAAAGTAATATCACGGGAGATAATGGAATATTGGACATGAAAATGAAATGTTACACCTGAAAAACTGAAATACTGCACATTACATCAACATACTGTACATGAAACTGAATATCACACATGATACGGAAAGTAAGGATGCACAAAGTACTGAGAGAGAAGTATTTTACATGACATTTGCATTGTGGTTCAGATTTAAGTGTCCATTGCTGTCAAGAAATAAATATCTGTACATAGACACATCTTGTCAAGACAAGAACTTAAATGAAATCTTCTGCTGACAGTTACTTACTCAAAGAAGAATTCCAACAGGGAGCAGCACGTCTGGACCTATTCAGGCTCGACTGTTGTAATTGCAACTATAATTTGCATGTAGAACCAGGACGAGGTTAATTACATTAGAATAAAACAGGAGCTGGGACACCTTTGTACAGAATTAAGCTAGTTGAAGTTCAATGCTAAGCTAAGATAACCTGCTTCTGGCTGCAGCGTCATATTCACCTCACAGACACGACTTATCTGACCTGCAGCAGGGAAGCAAGTATATTTCCCTAAATATCAAACTTTTAATTAATTAATTCAAGAATCAAGATTCAAAAACGTTATTGTCATACACACAGCAGAAACACAGTGGTTACTCTGAGTTCCCCTCAGACAACTGAAATAACAAATAAAACGAGATAAGATAAAAAATGAAATAATAATAATAATAATAATCAAATAGAATAAAATAAAATAAAATCCAAATAGTTACAAATAAATTCTATGTGCAAATGTTGGCAATATGCAATACTGTCATATGTAAACAGGCAGGGGATGTGTGCAAAATACTGCTATTTATAAGATATTGCAGGTGAGTCATTTTCTTTGTGGTCCAGTGAGGTAAATGTCCTGTAGAGGAGGGGAAAGCTGCTCCACAGATGGACTGTGACACGCTGGAGAGCCTTCCTGTCCTTAGCGCTGCAGTTCCATACAGTGATGGAAGTAGTCAGGGACACTCTCTGCTGAGCATCTGTAGAAGTTGCAGAGGAGTTTGGGGGATAATCCAAATTTCCTCAGCTTCGTTAGGAAGAAGAGTCTCTGTTGAGCCTTGTTGACGATCTGTTGCGTGTTGTGAGTCCAGGAGAGGTCCTCGCTGATGTGAGGTGGAGAGAGTGAAGACTTTCAAACTCCTCAGTACTGAGTCCCATTGATGTGCAATGAGGCATGTTGGTTAGTTACCGTAGTTAATGTTAGGTGTGTGGCTTCTGTGCAGAAATCATGTAACCTTACATTTAAGATCACTGTGTACTAGCACTGGACAAATAATTGATTTTAAGTCAAAATTGCAATTTGAAGCAATATACTGAGCAAATTGCTTCCAGCTGCCCATTTCCACCACTCTGCCAGCTATATATGTAGTATATTTAATGCCAGAGTCTTACACCATAACAGTAAACTTATGAATCAATTTCAATGTTAGCTTGTACTTTGTATGTACCATCCATCTTATCATACATGTTTCCAGCTGTGTGTTATATGTTCCTTGTTCCCCACCTCCCTCTTCTCCCATCCCTCCCCCTCTCCACCTCTCTACCTCTACCTCTCTACCCCTCTACCTCTCAACCCGCCTGGCCAGCAGGCAGATGGGTCCCCCACATAAAGAGCCGGGTTCCGCTCAAGGTTTTTTTCCTGTTAAAAGGGTATTTTTCTTGTCACTGTCGCCTTGGGACTTGCTCTGGGGGTTCAGACATATGGGTTCTATAAAGCGTCTTGAGACAATTTGACCTGTAATTGGCGCTATATAAATAAAATTGAAATGAAAATTGCAAAGGCTGCAGTTTAGGATATACAATATGCAGACCAAGAGTTTAAACTGTTCTATCAGTGGTTTCACCAATCCATGCTGCTTTCCATGTGTAACAGCATCTTATGTGGTAACGCTGCATCATGTTTTAAATCTATTACACAACTGAAGCTTGACTATTGCAGATCAAGCCCCAATATCCGTCAGAAAATGCTGCAGTTAAATGTGTTGTGTGTGCACATGAACCCACGTGGTCCTCTCTCTGCAGGTATGACTAGCCTTGGAGAGGTCGTCGGTGGACTCTCGCTGTTGCGGCGGCGTCGCCAACGACGATCTCAACTCAGAAGTCACGCAGGTCACCACGGGACTCTGACCACACACTCTGCATGTACACACAGCAAAGCCGGGACGCGATTCAGCAGCACAGAGCGTTTAAATGGCGTGTTGGAGGTTTAAATGTAGCGCTTCATCATGTCAGGCCATTAACCTGCCAGCTAGTGTAGCTAACTGTGTTATATGTGGCTAAGCTTTTACTCCTTAACTGAAACAGATACAGAACTGGGACTGGTTAGAATAAACAGAAAACCACAGCCTCTCATTGAAGTAGTTGCACTAAAGTGTAATTAAAAATTTAATGTTGTTTTGATTATTATTATTATTATTATTATTATTATTACAATACGGATTACATTTGTACAGTAAACACAGACGGATGTAGTGACACATCTATAAAAGCTGTTGCTCACCTCAGCTGTGCTCACAAAGGATTTAGTTTTCATTTCATGTCAGCAGGTTAGAGCAGCCTACAAATCAGCTTCTCAGCAAAAATATACAGTGAAAAGATCTGTTAAACTCCATATTGACTTCATACCAGTAACATTACATAACTGACACCTTTCATTGTTTTTAGAATTGATCAGAATATGTCACAGATGTAGAAAACAAATGGACCATTTTAGCAACTGCAAAACAGAAAATGCCATATTCAATTCAACTTTATTTATATGTCATTTCACAGTGCTTAGCATAGTGAGGTACACAATTATGAATAGAAAACCCAACCATACAGTATTTATTGACAATATGATAATAGCAGGAAGCCAGTGTAGGCTGTGGTTATATTATGTCATTAAATTAACAGAACATGAGGAGCAAGAGCAGGATTTCAGGATCTTTTCTTCTCAACAAGGGTAAACATAGATGACATCTTTAATGAAATCAAACATTCTATTAATGATGGCTATTATCGAAGTCAATCTCATTGCAGACATGTAGGTAAACACACAAACACACGAGGGCTGACATAATTTGCACAGGTGAGGTAAGCAGCGTGGCGACATCATTGATCCAAACCTTCTGTTCTTGCCCTCAGATAATGAAACCGATCAATTAATCGTCTTTGTAGATTTTATACGACTTCAGTCTGTCACTTTTCCTCCACATGTTTTCTTTCTAAACTGTTGGCCGTTGTATGAGGACTGCGTTGGAAATGCAGATTTATGGGATAAAAGGATCCAACCCAATTTTGCTACTGAGGGCTCAAAGGATCCATGACTCTTTCTCCATATGAAGACATCTCTGGGTCTTATTCAGAGTCATTTAGAGATTCAACCATCCTTCTCATCCTGAACTCGACAGGGGTCGACTTCACACTTCATTAACACCTTTTCTCCTCTGAATCATCTGCTCAGCACTGAGTTGGCTTCGGCCACTTCAGGAAGATGGACTGCGTTGCTATACAACCGCGCTCTCCCTTCTAAACCCATCCTTCCCCATAAAGATTTTACCATAAACTAGACTTATAGTGGAGCTTTGTCTCTACAAACTGCTGAATGTAGGGAAACCATGTGTTTATCGCCAACCAGCAAAGAAGATGCATCAGCATGTTTGCACAGCGCAGCGTGTGCTATTGTGGCATAAAGTGCAAACATACAGTTGTGCTAGTGTATGATTAACTGCAGCTTAACAGCCATTACACAAGGTTTGGGTTTAAACGGAGACTTTTCTCCTCTGACGGATTTAACAAGTGAGCCAAGCAGGATTGTACGTCTCTTGTAATCTTTGAATCGCTTGTGCTTACGTGTCGTGCCGTGTTGCTAAACTCGCCAGATGCCTTTTTAAGTCGCTCTATTCTGTGTACCAGTATTTTTTCTAAGGATCTATAAAGATGAAGAAGATGATTGTATTAATCTCTTGTGTAAAATACTGTAATTATGCTGTTGTTTTTTTTTATAAATGTGAAATCATGAAGATCGTTGTGCTCCTTAATGTACATTTTGTCATTTTACATCTGCCTTGTTGACTAAAGAGGTGTGTAAAAAAAAATCTGAAAACTGTGTGTAAAGTGTTAAATTGTGGATTTAAAAATTTATACTAAATATATCTTTGCAGACTGTTTTGCTTTATTTTATTTTACTAAAAAAAGATGCCCCATGCATACAGTTGGTTCATTGTTGGTATCACTGCTTTCAGTCTATTTTAAAAGAAAATACAGTGCATATTGACTTTTTTAGGCTTTCAGACCACGAGGTTTAATGTAAAATGCTTCTAGGATCACAGTAGTTTCCTGTATGGTGCGTGAGCTGTTACATGCTGTATTTCATGCACAACATTTTTATGTTTTTATGGTTTTGTTTGTCACAGAACACATCTTAATTGTCTAGGAGCCAAATGTCACCTTTCATGCTGTGAAATGTATTTCAAGCCAAGAATGAAGAGAAGGAAGAAAATGTTGCGAACAATGTTATCCAACAACAGGAAAGTGTTGGATGTGAGTCTGGCCTCGTTTCAACCCACAGTATAGAAGAATATGGACACTTTAAAGTGCCCAAAGCTGTGAGTCTGAATGTGTTGTTTGTGCACGTGTTAGCCATGTCATGGATCGATGAACTCTTTAGGGGTCTCTGTACACACCGAGGGCTAAAAACGTTTCAAACAAGGCGACTACAAAAACCAGGCTTTTTCTCCATGTACACAGTGGGATTCTCTGTACTTTAAGAGCCTGAAATGGTGCGCTTTTACAAAACACAATATAATATCTAGGAGTTAATCTGCCACCTTTACCTTTATTATAAGTGCACCAACAGAAACCTTGACCGGCATAGCAACAGTAACAAGGAGGCGGAGCTTAGCGGATGATAGAAAATCCTTACACCAACTAATGAAAATAGCATTTGCTTTATTTGCCAGCTTGCTACAGCTAATTAAATCCATCAGACGTGGCTGTGATTTTAGCCCACAAAGTTGAGATTCACTGTTCGATATTTTGTCTAAATCGGTGTGAAATCAAACCAACTAGGAGTTAATCTGCCACCTTTACCTTTAGCATAAGTGCAACAACAGAAAGCTTGACAGGCATAGCAACAGTAACCAAGGGGGCAGCAGATGACTGAAAATCCTTCTAATATACAATCTGAGGCACACAAGGTTATATTTGGCTTGACATGTGCACGACATGTTTTGCAACCGAGGCCACGACACAGGGGAAATTTATTTAATGCCATTCAATGCTCTGTTCTATTATCTGCTTATATGACTCAGTTATGACTCATTCTGCCATTTATTCTAGTCTTGAAATACACTTTCTTGTAATTTAATGTATAAACAACAATTTCTGGTTTGTGGTCGCAACTCTGTGACACCCTACATATAAGAATACAGTTAATCAGTGCATTGCCTATGGAATAAAATGTAATTCTGAATCTCACTGAATGCCTTCTTTCTTGTATCTGAATAAAGTATCATCAGCACTGTGTGGTCTGTGTTTCTTCAAATATTTTCCATTTATCAACCCTAAAACACAAGCAGCTTTTCCTTCTTCTAGAGGTAAAGAACACAAGTAACATAAAAATGAATTATGGGGGAACATGGATTGTGTTTCCGGAACATATTTTGTTGTGTGGCGCAGACATAAGTCATCATTCAGCAGCCTTTAGTGTGAGGCTGGAGATTTCTCCCTCTCATCAATCACCTTTACCTCCCAGAACTATAATTTATCTGAGGAGATCCAGACTAATCGTACAGAATATTACTGTGTGTGGATGCCTGTGTCCAAGCGGGGAAATGCAATCGCATGCTCTGAGAAGCACACAGGTGTATTTATGTCCACGTACAACCCCATCTTGTCATGTTTGGGTCTACTGACGTCGTCTTATCAGAGCTGGCAGCATGATTAGTCCTGTCATGGCAATTATTATCAAGCAGCTTCCTCCTGAGCTCCGAATCAGACCCGATGTGGCAAAGCTGCCCTTGAAGCATCAGCCAAACCAAAGCTAATCAACCAAATCTAACTTTAATGTCCTCAAACCCGAAAGGTCAAGTCTTTGTCTTGAGGAGAAAAAAACAAGTCTGAGCGAGAAGATTGAAAGAGAAATGCAGTGCTGAGGTGTAATTTTCCTGTCGGGAACTGTCTTGTCTGCAGGGAAGAGCTTATAGCCAGATAATGAACTAACTTTGGGTAAATGTTGTCCCTAAACTGGACTTATGGTATTTGTTGTGTCATTTACAGCTCATGTTAACCTGTTTTCAATCATTGCACAGATACACAAAACAGCATCCTGGACTTAATTTGAATGACAAAGAGAGAATGTGGGTATTTTTAAACGCAAGCTCAAGACCTAACTTTTCAGTTGGGCTTTTATTTTTAAAATTAATTTTATTTTGTCAGATTTTAAGCTACTTTATCTGTCTTGTAACACTTATTCTAACATTTTTTAACTTCTCCTGCCTTTGGTAGTTCCTCATTATTCCGTACTTTTAAAAACCCTGTGCAATCTCTATTTTTTCTGCATATACTAGCCCTATATTTGTATCAAATTTGATACATAAGTTTCTGAGACTTCGATCTCATCGACATGATAAACAGTTTCCGTATATAGGCTGATACATGTATTCTGCCCCCTTGTGGATCATCATTCCACTACAGGCAGCTGAAGTCGTATTTTGCCTCTTCAAAACGGCTGCTCTCATGAACTCGTAAACGCACGTTTGCTAATTTTCAAGAAGTAATGGTAAAAATAACATCTACATTCTTAAAAATAAGTATTTTCTGCATTGAAATGATGCATAGTTACTAAATAATTCATTGTATTTCAATGAACTTGTGATAAAATGTCTGTATCAAATTTGATACTCCAGGTTTATAATGTGCTTTTTTACTGAATCGTCATGCAACTTTTTTGCAATGTAATCTACATTATACCCAAGAAAATACAAACACACACTATTTTGATGATTTAATTCACTATTAATGAATGAAATACCATCTTCAAATACATTTTGAATACTTTTACAATAACAGTTCCTCTGAAATCATAATCACTATACTATATTGACCGATTTTTAGATGTCAAAAAGACTAGAGGAAGAAAAGGGAAAAAGAAAGTACATTGAAAATGTCATCAACAAGAGACTGGATGGCAACACAAGTGACATAGAGTGAGCAGAAGATGAGGATGAGGAGGAGATAGAGCAGATTCTAGGCATGTACATGTATATGGGATTAGTCCATATGTTCAGTGTGAGAGTCTACTGGGAGATGGAGACAAAGCTCCCCTCATTTTGTTGTCTTGTTCTTTCTTTTCATTTTATTTATTATTATATTACTTTTTTGTTCTGAAGTGTGTCAGCTCGCTCAATGCTAACGAGTAGGCTGGAGCAGGTGGAGTTTTGCTTTAGATTGTTGTGAGCAAAAAGTTGCCAAAACTGCCCAATGGATCAAATTTGTTACAGAAAATATATCATAAACAAAATGATATGGCATTTTTTTTCTTTTGGATTTTGCTAAAAGGGGTAATAAACATCTCAGTTCCAAAAAAATAGAATTTTCTGGCTATTTCTTGATGGGTCAGGCTTTACAGGGCTAGAACAAAGGCTGCATAGGTAGTTTCCTACCTATGTAAAAATCTGTGCAATACAGATAATAATCTGTGCAATATTAATACTTCTGTTAGTATTTCTATTCATGAAATAATCTGTGCATACCACTGGCAGGTGCAATAGTGTTATTTCTATAATTAGTACTTATTTATATTTTGGTTTCTTTCATTTCTATAGTAAATATCCTGAATGTTTACACTATCTTTGCTGCTGTAACACTGCAAACCTCCCCCCTGTGGGATTAATAATGGCTAATCTTATCGTATCACATTTATTTATGATAGCATATCCTCAGTTCCTCAATCTTTGTATTTATTGAGTCTGTAAATTATACTGTCTTGGTTTTTTTTGTTTGTTTGTTTGTTCTGCACTTTATGTAACATTGTATTTCCAAGAAAAGTGTTATATAAATAAATAAAATCTGGCTGATTGATATAAAGCGTAGAATATCATGAAATCTAATATGCAGCACCGTGTCCGTGTTTAGGAAATGTGGCTCCTATTTATTTGAGGAAATCCTGCACAGCTTCAGATCTTATCTGCTTCATTCTGTGCATTTCTGTTCTGCTCTGAAGTCTCCATGCAGGGAAAAAGCCGGAGTCTTGGTTTTTATCTGTGTTCATGCTACATGAGGCTGTTCTCAGGTCATAACCAAAAGCTTCACGCAAACAGGTTCTTAACTGATCAAACCGTGTGAGCAATGGAGAAAATAATGAGTTTTTTACAGAAAACAGATCCATTATGAAAGCCTGGACAGCAGCGGGAGTGAGAGGGAGTGAGATTGTGTGTTCAGAGCGGCGCCAAATCCGATTTAAGTCCCTCCTCGGCCTCGACACCCCAGAAACGATCACAGGGCAGTGGTTTCCTCAGGCTATTTCACACTCAGATGAATGGCTAACCGGCTCTCATCATCTCGCCGAGAGGAACATTGCATTTTGCTGGCGTGGTTCACGACACAGCAGGAAGGTAAAAGCTGCCGACTGCATCTCTGGTTCTGTGGGAGAATGAAAGTCACGGGCAGCAAAACAACCCAGCCAGCTGGTCGAGCTTAATGTATCAGTAAACAAACGAGTCCTGCAAACCTGCCACACACCTCATCAGTTTGACTGCCGTCCGGTAAAAACCCCACAGTTTGTCAGTTGACCAATAAGCAGCCTCGGTTTGTCAGGCAGCCAACCAGCCTCGGCTTTAACAACCCAACAGTGTACTTTGTTTTTACTTCCTCTCTCCATCTCCTCCCAAACGCCCGGTGCTTGGGAATGGACTCCGACTTTGGCCGCGGGTTTAAATCACTGGAAATATCGCTGACACCATTTTTACTAGGCTATCACTCAGCAGGACTGTGGGGCGCAGGAACCATCCAGTCAGGTAATATTCCCATCCATCCAGCTGATTTCATTACACCGTCCTCCTGCCAGTGCTTTGCTCTGCGGTTCCCACCTCTGCCCACTCAAAGATAGGTTATCAAAGTTTGATTATCGCACCTCTGTGACTGTTATTTAACCAAAGGTGTAGCTTCTGCAAAAATGAGATAAAACAGCATGTTTTTTTACTTCTGATCAATGTTCCCTGTAATTTTTCCTGAGTGTGAGCAAACACACAAACTCCCTGAGCGTCCCTTGGACCACTGTGAGCAACATCAGATGTGTGCACTGTGGTCACACCAGCATCACATCCATTCAAGTTACATGGTTCATTAAAAGAATCAAATTACAGCATTTACATTTCTGTTAAAACACTTTGTCAACAGGAGCCAGTTGAAGGCTGCAGTGATTTTAGTGACACTACAATGTATAAGAGTGAAGTTATTGAATATTTGTCTCTCTTTACTGTTGCAGCGGTTTTGCAAATTGCAGACGGACCCTGTTCACTCCATAGACACCAATGTTATTCCTGTAGCTTGAAAGACAGCTACTTTTGATAAAACTGGGCTTGTAGCACATTGTCTGCCTTGCAACAATGGGAAAGAGGCACCGTTTATGTTTTGACAACCTATATATAACACGGAACTAAAAATGTTGTATTGTTTTATTATCACAGGTTCTGTCTGAAAAGAGGTGGCATCATTTTAAACAGTGAAATCAAACTAATAAAATGTAATGACCAACCAGTGAGCAATACTGGATTCTGCAAAAACATAAACAACTTTTTTAAAAATCTAAATCTTATCTTAACACAGTTAATGTATTAACTTATTTTTGTGTGTATGCATGTATTTATTGATTTATTTAATACTGTTAACATATCAGAGTTCTGAGTGAATTTTTCTTAAGATAGGCAAAGGCCATTTATTGATTACATATAGGCTATTAAATGTTTATTAAAAACTAAAAAGCATTTAAAAAAAACAACTTAGGCATTTATTGAGTCACTAAATACTGTAGAGTACAGACCACATCAGCATGATTATAAACATCCTCTGGTAAATGAACAACCAGATACTGATGTCTCTCACCATATGGACTTCAGGAGATGACTGGGGGATGATAAACTGTGACCTACTGGTTGGGTTCTCTCTGTTCTCATGTTTCTTACATGTTTGTCCCCTGACAGCAGGGTCCTAATGTTTTTTGAGCAACACACCATACTATGACGTTTTTACAATGAGGTTCTACTATGGAACCAGTTTGACATGTTCAGGTGTTCTCTTTGTGTGAAAACTCAGAGATTTCAAGTATCAGAAGGTGGTTTTCAACTTTCTTTGTTAACTTTCTGCTTCAACTTTAAACTAAATTTCCTTGACTAAGCCAGCCCTCTGGACTTCCAGGAAGCTGTGTTCCTATTGGCTGTCCAGGTGGCTGCTTGGTGTTATCAGGAACACCTGAGCAGCTTGGTGTTATCAGGAACACCTGAGCAGCTCACTGTCTTCCTGCTTTATTTAGCTGCAGACAAACATTTCCTCTGCTTCTGTTCACCACTGAACTGGGTTTGGCCCTGTTGCTTTAGTTTGTTCTTTAGATGTTGGCTTGCAGCTTCCAGCAGTAAAATCGTCTTTAATGTGTTTCTTGGTGTGTTTTAGGGCTTTGTACTGGATAGTTGTCTTGGTAAATGTGGTTCTTTAGCCACAGTTAGAACATGGTGGTAATGTGTGCAGTGATTAGTGGATTTGATTCAGCTGAGTTGTGTCTTTATCTTGGCTGTAGTGAGTCTTCAGAGGTTTTTGGTCAGACACATTCTGAATTCTTGTTTGTGAACCAGCGTTGGTTGTCCAGAAGGTAAGAGTTCCTGTCCTGATTCTCTGTTCTCAGAGGTTCTCTGGTAGGCTGCAGGAGACTTTAGTGTTTGGGTTGTGCTAGTTTGGTTTTTGTACGGTTTCATTTGGACGACTATCTTGAGGCCCCTCCATGTGGTTTAGTGAGGTTTTCTGGAACAGTTCTACAAAGCAACCTGCAGCAGAAGAGACTTTGAGAGTTTTTAGGAAGTTCTGGAGACCAGACTTTAGAGCAGCAGAAACATTTGTCAGCAGTTTGAGCAGGAGAAGGTGAGCTTCAGAGTAGAAATGAGAAGGAAACCTTCTTGACCCGTGTGGTGAGGTCCTGTACCAAGAGTTTGAGCAGGTTGTGAAGAGTCTGTAGTTCTTTAGTCTGAAAGCACAAGAAGAGTCGACTCATTAAAGGAGAAAACAGGAGATATTGTTGCTTCTTCTGTCGCTCTGCAGTTTCCTTAGACTGAATATCAAGTTTATATTTTAAATGATTTACCATGTGAGCCCAAGAAGACTTCAATAAACTCCCTCCATCCCCTGAACACAACATATTTTATTACCATGTTAAATCTTTTTTTTTAATGTTTTTGAGTTTTAATCATAGTTTTAGCATAGTTTTTTTCTCTTTGCTTGTTTAGTTTTGTCATCTGTGTAAAAAGTGCTAAACAAATAAAGTTGAATTGATAAACTGAATAATTGACTAACTCATGATTGTGACAACAGAAGTGTTTTCATTGTGATTTAAGGGTTTATTTCGTTTTTAAGGTTGGGGTTAAAATCTTGAAAGAAAAAGAAGATTAAAGAAATAAACTACATAACAAAAAGCAATTAAATCAAAGGGAAAAAAATTTAATACAATAAAACTTTTAAAAAGGTTTATTATTAAAAAGTATTTTTTGAATGTTTATCGAAAATATTTTATCTGTAATTTTGAATATTTGTATTTGAAAAATTTTGTTTAATTTCATAGTGACATGTATTGTATCTTGTTGAATTATCTAATTCAATATTTTGTCTGTTTAATATAATTTAATTGTAATTAATGTTTAACTCTATTAAACAGACAAAATACAAATATTCAAAATTACAGATAAAATATTTTCCACAATTAAACATTCAAAAAATACAATTAAACAAGAAGAATATTAAACATTTAAAAAAATACAAAACATTTAATTAGATTATTAAACCTTTAAAAAGACAAAACATTTAATTAAAAAATTAAATGTTTAATTACATCTTAAAGACAATAAAACTTCAAATAGGAATTAAACAGAAAATACAATGAAGCATTTAAAAAGAAAATTAAACATTTAAAGGTGGTAAAACATTTAAAATGAAAAAATGAAAAACCTTCAAGATTTAATCGAAAAATTAAATATTGGGAAAGAAAAAAAACATTCAAACAAGCCGATAAAACATTTGAAAAAACTATTAAACATTAAAAAGACAAAACATTTGGAAATCAAATCAGACATCAGAAAAGAATAAAAGGTGAGAAAAAAGCAAAACTAAACATTTAAGAAGAATCAAACTAAAGGCAAAACATTTGAAAAGGCACCAGTTAAACTTTAGAAGATCAAATTAAACAGAAGAGACAAAACGATCAAAAAGAAAAAACATAAACGTCTTAAAGCGTTTTCTAGTCTGAAATGAAAACATCAAATTGTTTCTTCAAACGTTTCCTCTTTCTATGTTCTTGATTTGATTGTGGATAGGTTTACTAAGAACTCACTTCAGAAAACTGCTTTCCAGATAAAGTCTACTAGCAGTTGAAGGCATTGATCAAACTAATGTTACCTTCTGATCTCCACAAACTTTACTGTTCAGTGAAGAGAATCAAAGTTTGTTGGGGATTTCTAAAAAACCCACAGGTGAAGGTCTGAGAAGAACTCAGATGGATGATCTAAATGTGAAATCAAGACTCATGGTCACAAGTTTTAAGGCTTCTGTTAACCAGAAAGTTCAAACTAACAGAGAAGTACTGAGAAACTTTTAAGATTTCAGTCCTCAGACTGTCTAAAGGTTCAAACTAACAGAGAACTACTCAGGAACTTAGAGGATTTCAGTCCTTGGACTGTCTGAAGGTTCAATCTAACAGAGAACTACTGTGGGACTTAGAAAATTTCAGCCCTCAGACTGTGTGAAAGCTCAGGTCCTGAGGACTCGGAGGGTCTCGAGGCTTTGGAAAGTCTTGGAACTGAGGGTTCCACCCTCCAGCACAAAGGCTGAAGTCCAACCTCCTGAGAAAAACGGTCGAGTCGGGACTCGAGTTAAAAAAAAAACTCGAAAACAACAAAAAATAGATGATAAATGCGCAAAAAAAAGAAGAATTTGTATCTGAGCGAGTAGCTCAGGGGAAAAGAAGAGTGACTACAGACTGGAAGGTCGCAGGTTCAAGACCCGCCACTGGCCCTTTTCTTTCTTTGTCTTTGTCAGGATTTTGAGAAAATTTAAGAAGTGTCTGGTCTTGAACCAGCGACCTGCAGCTCCATAGGCAAATCCTTAACTCACTGAGCTACAGATCAGATACAAAGAAATAAATTCGTCGTCCCTTTGGCATCGTAGTTTCTGAAGTGACTACATGGGTGGAGCCAAGGCGGAGTCTGGGTGGAGTCAGGGCGGAGAGTAGGCGGGGAGGTGGGTGGCGGCCTCCCCCCTCTACTCCCCCACCTCCCCCCAACACCCACCACACCTTCCCCCGCCCGACGAGTTCTTCGAGTCTCCACGAGTTCTTCGAGTCTCGATGGGTTTTCCCCAGTTTCTGGAGTTTCCACCAGGTCGGAGGCAGAACAAGTTGTCATGAAGAGGTGTTGAAGTCGGCCAGGATGGACTGACTTTTTACAGCGACTAGAAGGAAGACGACTAGAAGAGCAGGTCTTTAACCACCATCCATAAAATCCATGGAGTCGCTCCAGAGAAGTGAAGGGAGGTCAACTTTTATCAACCTCCATCCAGATGTTCAACTTGATATCTTTACTTTGACATTTTTAGCACCACAAACCTTTAGTATCACACTTTGTTATCATTTATTAGGACTTTAATGGAATCCACCAGCAGATTTAGTTTTTGTTGACAAACTTTATTCTTGTCGTCGTGGGACTGCAGTATTTAAAACTGTTCTTTCTATTTGACCTCATGTTTATTAGTTTTAGTGGAGAAAGTTATTTTAGTTGTCGATTAGTCTCTTAAAAACCAAATAATAAATTGGATTAGTCAAGAGGTTTAAATTTCTTACGTTGTCATATTTTAAATATGACAAAAAGTATAAAAATAAAGTGTCTTGAGACAATTTGACCTGTATTTGGCGTTATATAAATAAATTTTAATTAAAATTGTATGTATCTTGTAATGTTGGAGTAATTCAGCCATATATGTTGGAAAACACATTTTCTTTGACCTGTAATCTGTTCATTGTTTTCTCCAGTAATTCATTTCTTGTTTTGGTTTATAAAATGTCAAATCCAAATATATTCAGTTTACTGTCATAAAAACCAAAAAGATTTACATTCATGATGCAGGAATCATGCAGTTTTTCACTTTTTATCTTAGTTTAGTCAGAAAGATAGTTGATAATGTGTGAATTGTTGCAGCTTGTGAGCCATAAAAGGTTTTAACCTTTGCGGCCGAGTGTCAAAAAACATTTAGAAACAAACATCAGCAAAGTACTCAAAGATTTGAACATCATTTGCATGACAATGTCAAATTGAAGGACATTTATTTCCAACGTAAATGTGTGATATTCATCCTCTGGAGCTTTCTCTTCACATCGTCTTCCACCTGGACTGGTTTGGTCGGGAGCATGTGCAACAAACATTTGAAAAACTGCACTTTAACATCAATGAATGACACTGAAGTTTAATCTCTACATAAATTAGACTGAGTCTGGATGTGCTGCTCTTTCATTAACTCCTAAGTTTAGGGAAAGTTAAAACAAAAGAAGACAGTTCAGATAAGACGTGAGAATGAGCTTATTTTCTAACAAACATCTCAGACTTTCTGAGCTTCAGCAAATCTAGCAAGATATTTTAACAACAAGCAACTCAAGAGATCCAGAAGTTGGAGAGAGTTAGCTTTAGCTGAGCCAAAGAACATGTGGGACGCTAACCTAGCAAATATTTCAGACTTTTCTCTATGAATTCTGAGAAATAATTTCGTATTTAATGACAGAGCTACACATCTTAACTCAGTATCATTAAAACAGACTCTAATTCAGTGTCATCCATCCATATTAAAGTGCAGTTACCCAAAATGTTTGTTGCATGAGCTCCAACAAAACCTGTCCAGGTAGAAGGCCACTTTGACAAACAGGAAGTGGAAGATTCCAAGCAGATTTATAGAAGGGGGAACCGGACTGTGCTAAGTGTGGCCGAGTATAAAGGGGTGTTTTGTGGGTTTTTAAGGCTGATAATGATTATTAGTGAGACATTTGGAGTATATTCATTTGGATATTCATTTGCAGTAAATGAAAGTATTTAAATCTTGGAGTTAAACCTACAAGAACACAAACTTTAACAGAAAACGTTGTTGATACGTTTTTGTTTTGTTTACAGATGTTAAGTTAAAGGAGTTTTATTCGTGACGTATAACCAATCAAATCACTCCAGAAGACAGAGCGACCACAGATAGATAAAGGTTCAGAGCCAAAATACCGCCATTTTTAAATTTATTTATTACCGTAAATCAGTAAAAAATAAAATACTGATAATCAGTAAATCAATCAGCCCACAATTACTACAATTCTACAATGTATGTCTCTTTCCTTTGACTTGTTATATGTACAATATACGATGTATATGATGGCGTTTTTTCATACCAAAGGATATACTATGATGTTTTCTAAGAGACATACGATGCTACTCTGGTTGTTCTGGCTCTGGGCTGCTGCACTCCTCCTCTGTTGTTTTCTGGATTGTACTCAGCTACATGCCTTCGTCCACCCGGCCTCCGTTGACTCGTCCCGCCTGCCGTCTCTGGAGCTGAAGCTGGATTGGAACAGACCAAAGTACAGTCCAATCACGATGCCAGCTGCCTCTCAAAAGGCTCCTTCATCTGGCAGGTGGCAGCACTTCTTCTGAGGGGAAGCTGAGCTGGTCCAGCAGAACTTTGGAGATGTGTTCCAGTGGTTGGTGGATGTGTGGGGAGATAGAGAGGGACCTTTGAATTGTTCAGAAAGGAAAACAGGGAACCCATTGGTAGTTTTAGTTTAGGGTGCTACTGCGGTGTGTTTTTGGGTTTTAAGAGGTGAACAGGAAGAGGTTTTTTTTCATATTGATTATCTTTTACTTTGTTCCTGGTTGGAATGTCCATCAATGTCAACATGAAGTTCACTTTTAGTTCTGTTGATTTATTTTTATTTTACTAACACCCATTTGTTTTTAACCCCCTCACATGTTGTGTTGTTGTAAACTTACTCTTTCAAATAAATTCTCGTCTAACCCTCTGGAAACCAGCGTTTGGACTGTTTTTGTGTTGCTCCTCACCTACTGACAGCTGTGGACTAAAGGCTATACTGTGACGTTTTTAGAGCCACATGCTGTACTATGATGTTTGTTGGGCGACACGCTAAACTATAAGCTTTTTTAATTTTCATATTACTGTGACATTTTTTGTTTTTGTTTTTTGTTTTTTTTAGCAACATATAAGAATTCGAACAGTTTTAAAAGTTACTATACTTTTACTTGTGCAATGAAATTATTATTCTATGGCATTGTTTAGATGACATATTATACTCTGATGTTTTCTTGAATTACATACTATTTTGACAATATACTGCACTATGACATTTTTGAACCACATATTATACATGACAATTTTAGGCAACATCCTATCATTTTGCGCTTTTTGAACCAGATAATAATCTATGTTTTGTTGTTTTTTCTTGCCAACATGCTGTACTATGAACTACAGGCCATACTATGTTATTCTTGAGTAAAGCATACTATACTTTGACGTTTTCTGAACTACATCCTATACTATGGTGTTATACACAGTGCTTTGGTTACATGTTGATTTATAATCTAGATTTTTTTCTGTTTTGTTTTTTGACGGGATTACCACAGACCTGACTGTGAACACTGTCGACACCCACCTGAGGGAGACGCTGTCTAAGATCTCAAGGCTGCTTGGTCGTGGTCTTTCTGGCACGTACTCTTCCAAGATGAGCCGGGAAGTTTAACACTGATGGAATGACACCAAGTCTAAGCCGACAAACTTCCACTTCCTCCTCAACCCATAGTCTCTGGGAAACCTACATGGAGTAAGAAAAGTAGACAGAGAAGTAATTAAGTCTGTACACAACATATTAAAAAGAAATCGTGCTAATAAATTAAGTACAAAGAACCCAATTCGCCAATATACTGGAGACCAGAGCTATTTAACTTGATAAGTATAACCTTGTTCAGTAACATTTCAATTATTTGAGAGCAGTCCTAAAGAACTGCCTGTAATCCCAATCATAAAATGGGTTTGGAGGAAGAACATAGATGGTAATCTGGATATACATGAGTTAGGCTTTATAACTACTATTGGTAGTATTGGTGGTAGTAATAGTAATGTGACTACTACTAGTAGTAGTGGTAGTACACATCACTGCTGCTGATACTGGCACTGCTACTACAACTTGTAATACTATTACAAATGCTGATACTACTTCCACGACTCTAACAGCTGTTTATACTACTACTGCTGCTTGTACTTTTAGTATTACTACTGCTTGTACAACTATACTACAGCTACTATTAATCGTCTGGTTTTGGTTGTCAAGCTGCTAGCTCGCCTTAGCATTTTGCTAGTGGCTAACTAGTTAGCTCTCATAGACTGGAAGCTCTCAACAAGATTTCATAATGAAAAAAGAAACAAAAACTATTCTTACCTATGAAAAGTCATTCCAAGTTTCCTTGTCTCAGTCGTATGATGTAGTGTGTAACTGTATGCAGCACAGTGAGCCGGCATACTTGTTTCCGTTTTCACGCTGTCTACATCAACGGAATGCACTGAAACTTTGCCCCCACTAGCTTAGCCTCGCTGTAGCACGCAGCTCAAAGGGGCGTGTCCTATCTCGGCTCGTCTCGGTTTAGTTGCTTTTCCATATAGCCTCATCGTGGGTGGAGTCGTCATAGCGCAGCGAGGCGAAAGTCCCTTAACGTCATTTGTGTGCGACACAAACGCAACATAACGGAGGCGATGGTTCACCTGTTGCTCGGTCTGTGGCTTTCTGTCAGATTCAAAGTAGTAGAAGAGTCGGAGAAAGCTGAGAGCGGCGAGTCGAAACACTCTGGAGACACACAGGAGAGTTTGGGAGGCGATGCAGCAGCATCAAGCCGAAGACAAGAGGATACGAACTAGTCGACATATGAGGGTAAGCTAATGCTAGTTCGCTAGCTATCGTGTATCAATCCTGTGAACGACCCTGTAATGGCTGCAGTTTATCGCTATTAGGTATTAAAATATGTATGCTGTGTATGTGTTTCAGATGGCTCTTATGAGACTTCATGGGATTTACCTGAAGCAGCAGCACAATGAGCCTGCAGTGGCACAAGGTGTAGAGGAGGAGGACAGAGATGTACAGGATGCACTGATGCACTACGTGTCATGCAAAAGTTAAGTTATTCTTCTCGTTATACTTCTGTTTTTCTGTCCCCGGACCGCTATTGTTTTCTTTAATGCAATTCTGACAATAAACTTTTGTACCTTCTGCAGATGTGTCTATGCTATTGTTTTATTTGTGAAGATTAGCAAGATTACATGACAAATTAAACACCAAAACATTAAAACAGCTGTTTTAAGAATATTCCAGTTTGATAAATCAGTATTGCTTTGGTGTAATTCAGTCAACGGAATTATTAACCATAAAGGAGTCTGTGTTAAAACATGTTAAATCCCATTAAACATAAATGCATTATTAGGGAATACAGAATTGTTTGGTTCAGACTGTTGACTCTTTTCCTACCAGTGTCTTAACAGACAAAATGAAAAGTTATGATGCAGTCACATAAGTCACAAAATAGTTTATTAGTCAGCAGCAAAATCAAAACTATTTACAATGTGCAAAGTACAAACTGTGGTGGGCCTCTCCTACAGTGGAGGGCTAAAACTATATACAACTAAATCTCAAGTCCCTGGGAGGTGGACTCTGGCTGCCCACTGCCTGCACCAGCTGCCCCAGCACACCCAGCACTGCCTGCCCCGGCTGCCCCAGTACACCCAGCACTGCCTGCACCAGCTGCCCCAGCACACCCAGCACTGCCTGCACCAGCTGCCCCAGCACACCCAGCACTGCCTGCACCAGCTGCCCCAGCACACCCAGCACTGCCTGCACCAGCTGCCCCAGTACACCCAGGAATGACTGGTTGAAGGCAGCATTCTGGACCATCTCCTCCCGCTGCAAGGCCGCTTCATTCTCTCTTGCCTTACTGAGGAGCAACCAGATGTTCTCATCATGCTGGCATTGACTCCATTCCTTCTCAGCCTGCATCTCCACAAGTACGCTTGGAACGTCCAATTTTCTGTGGCCCCTTTTCCTCTTGCCTAGACCAAAGACAGAAAAGTGATCAGAATCAGCTCTAATGGCCAAGTAAGTACACAACATACAAGGAATTTGGTTTCGGCTGTTGGTGTCACACTAGGAATATGAAAGAGAATAATAAAAAATATAACTATAGAAAGAGGAACAGGGAGGAAAAAAATAGTAGCAAAATTAAATAATATATACAGAAATTTACAGCTAGACTGAAATAAACACATTAGCAAAATGATAATTGCTATAAACACAATAGTGCAAAAGCAGAGAATGCTGTTCATGGTGAAAAAAAATGCTGTACATGTCCACAGGAATACTGACAATTGTACAGGTGTGTAGGAATGGCTCAGCTGTTTATTACAGTGATGGCAGTGGGGAAGAAACTGTTTTTGTGTCTGGTGATTTCTGTGTACAGGGATCTGTAGTGCCTACCAGAGGGGAGGGGGGAGACAGTTTAATGTCCAGGCTGAGTGGGGTCTCTGATGATGTTTTCTGCAGTCCGTACTATAGGCTGTAGTCTGTTTCTGTCCTGCTGTATGGCTGATCCAGAGGTGCACAGGACAGATCGGATGACTGCAGTGTAGAACTGGATCAGCAGCTCCTGCAGCAGTCCGTGTCTCATCAGCTGTTGTAGGAAATACATCCTCTGCTGAGCCTTTTTCAGGATGGAGTGGATGTTTGTCTCCCACTGCAGGTCCTGAAAGATTGTAGTCCCCAGAAGCTTGAAGGACTCCACAGCTATGATGTGATGTGTTTAGCCACCCATCCATTGATTTTCAATCATGATCATGTCTTTGGTAGCTTTACTTTAATAAATTTTTGGCACTCTTTACTTTAACTGAAGCACAAACAGTACCTCCTCCACCACAACTAAAAACAACGTGGTGTGAACTTCATTTCGTCTTGTTCACATTTTGGAGTTGCTAAGAACAGCTGTGTTTTCTTATTTCTATGTATATTTTCATTCAGTTTCACAGTTACCTAATGACTATAAGAAGAATGGTTGCAATACTACATTGCACGAGAAAGTAAATTAGAGTGACTTGCTTGTTAACTCAATGGAAAAAAATGCAGCTGCATGTGTTCTGTTTATGTGTCTCTGTAGCTACATGTAGCTTTCATCAGGCATTCCTGAGCTGGCATGCTGCACAGTTTGCATTTACACCTACCTGAATTCTTGGTCGTTGGTCTCGCTGTTCTGATCATGCTTGCAGGCATTTACACCTGTAGTAATAATAATAATAATGCGAAAATCAACCATGGTCTCTGTTTACCGTGTCTTACCAGTGATAAGACGTTGCTGTTACGTGCTGGAGGTTGATGTTGACAGGGTCGGTGTCCGAGTTGGTGCTGAAGCTGGTGCTGGAGAGGAGGCAGGGGAGCTGGAGGCTCCATGACGGAGGTGGAGCAGGCTTCGCACGTCGAAAGGGATTCTTGAACAGAAATAAACACTCACCCTAAGTACACGAAAAATACGACATTGTAACTTGTGAAAAAAATAAACCTTTAAGACCACTAGCTTAGTTCGTCATGCTGACTGATGTATTAGCTTCTGTGAATTAAACGTTAGAAACAGCAGCACGAAATATAAGCGGAGCACGGAGCTAGCGCTGATGGCTAACTAGCTAGCGCCGATGGCTAACTGGCTAACTTATTGTCTGCTACAGGAGACAACAACGTTACTTTATATAAATATACTTATTTGCTTAAAAGAAGCTTGCCATCAATGGGATAAATGATGTAAAAGTTTCTTGAAGTCACAAAACACTCACCATTCTTGAACGTCTCCAATAATGCAGCAGCTGAGTCTCCCTCCTGTTGCTCGCCGGTGCGGTGCCAGTAAATAGCTTCCATTAAACCTCTTCCAACACCTCCTGGTTGACCCACGCCGGCCGCTGTGGTCTTTGGTGGACCAATAGTCATTTTTGAGCTTTTTCAGCTTCTCCCTTCACTGCTTCTGTCCTCTTTATATACAGTCTACTGTATGTGTGGGCGGCCATCCGCTCAGAGACCTCCTGATAAACTTTCTCCGTCCAGCTCTCTCTGTATTCTTTGGTCCACCACCAAAGACAGAAAAGTCTCGACCTCTTCATTCACCCACGGTACAGGTCTGGCTGTCATATTAAAATTATGAAGAACAGAGAGTTCCGTGAAGAGCAATGCACACCGTCGCTGTTTAGTTTTTTTTAAATGCCGGTTTTGTTTTCGTGCTGGAGTCGCTCTCGTGTGTCGTCACTTCCTGTCCTATCAGTGGTCTGCACTCCTGTCCAATCAGTGGCCTGCACTATGTAGACGTCACATCTCGGCTCACTTCATCTCGCTTGGAACCTCAGCCGAGAAGATACGGAAAATCGTGCCTGATACCATGCACTAATCCGCTCGCAAACAAAGACGAGCCGAGCCGCACCGCGCCGAGTAGATGCTTGTGGAATCGCGGCTTATGAGAACAACGGTGGCTACACATAAGGACGCCTGACATTGATTAGCTGCGTAAATACTATTATATACAGTCTATGGTAAATACGTATGTGAATCGCATCATTGGCTGCAGCAGCCAGTCACCGGTCACTCACTGACTCACATTGAAAAATAGCACAGAATGAATTGTTACGTGATTATTTTATTTACAATTTAGGTTGGATTTTTTTTTTTTTTTGTGCGCAGCGCAGATTTTCTGTGCGCGGAGACCGTGTCAGCAGTGCGCAATTGCGCACGCACGCAGCTTAGAGGGAACAGTGCTTCTGACAGACAAGGAAAACAAAACTGAAGGAAAAGCGTGTCTACTCAATGATGTCTCACACACACAGTTATATCCACGTATTTCTTTAAGGGCTGAGTGCACTACACAAACACATGGGCTGTTTATTTCCAAAGACTAGGAGGCAGTTCCACTCTGGAAGGCCTTTCTTAAGAGCTCTCAAACACAATCTACGAAGAAACTGGCTCTCAGGCTCTCTATCAGTGGAGCTGCACTGATAAACATTTAACTCTAAGAGGAAACTTTCAAAGTTTAGTGGAACTCTTCACTGATTTTATATGTTAGATCCCAACAGTCTGTCTCAGACACACAAAATATTCATGTTTTCCCCCCAGCAGACTCTTTTTTTTTTTTGTGTTTTATGTTGGATTGCTGTACACTGTA
This sequence comes from Amphiprion ocellaris, assembly GCF_022539595.1. Classification (NCBI taxonomy): domain Eukaryota; kingdom Metazoa; phylum Chordata; class Actinopteri; family Pomacentridae; genus Amphiprion; species Amphiprion ocellaris. Next base: position 5,105,400 of record NC_072781.1, read on the forward strand.
AATAAAAGATGGACGTAGCATCTGGGCCTGAAAAGCAAAGCCAACACTAAGGCATAATTTTGTTGAATAACATCTAGAGTGCAAAATAGAACAGTACAGAAAATTACCTTGTGACACACTAGACTCAGAGAACTAATGGTTAAGTTCCTGAGCACTAAACTACACTGAATTTGGCAGCTCAGATTCTAAACCACCATTCTGAAATAAAGCATATAAAGAAAATGGTCCACATGGGCATTTAGACAGCAGGTAGAAGGTGTTTTTCATCATGGATCTGACAAAATGCTTGAAGTTGACAGTTAAAGTGTCACTGCCAAGGAGCTGCGGTAGTCGTGGTTGCTACTAGCAACAGAGCATTCAAGTGAAACCAACTGCCGGCAGCAGAATAATTAGCCTCAGCTCCTCTAACAGCTCACAGCCTCAGCAGCTCCACCACAATCTGGACCCAGCAAACGCTACAAAACTCGAAACTTCGCTGCTGTTTATGCGAACTCTGTGAGCAGAAACTCCAAAGCCGCTGAGACTGATGGACAGACACGGACAAATCTGGCAATTAACAGGAAACAGGGCAGAAAACAGCTTCAACGTCAACAGCAGACAATAGAGACAGATGAAGTCTTAATGATTTAACAGCTTATTTACCAGCAGAAAAACACATGCCCAGAAAACAAGAGCAAAATGGAGCATTAATTGTGTAATTACCTGAATTACCTGAAATTAATTTTTCATCACAGTATACAAATGTGCAAACAGTCAACCACATCTCAAAGCTCATTTTGCAGTCCAATTAAGTCATAATCATTGTAATTCAAATGTGTCTTTAGGATCCTGAAACATTGGATGCTTAGACCAGACCACAAATCTTTAGATACTTTAACCTCTTTATTGCATCATTTTGAAGAAAGTTCGGAATAAAATGAAGAATAGATATGAGACACTGTCCTCTATGCAAACTGAAGTCAATCCACTTTAATGCTCAAAGCGAATGCAGGCTAGCCAGGTGAGGGGTTCTCTAACTGTGTGCCTTCAAATTAGATTAATTTATGATTTACAGGTATGATCACATGTAAAGGTTGTACTATTTTTTTTTTTTAGCTCATATTGATAAGCTCTTATTGTTCCTCAATGCCTCCTCAGTTCCTCAATTCTTTTAAATCCTTAATTTGTAATATGATGTTTTGAGTGGGGTGATGTTAGAGGCATTGGTTGTATTGTTTTGTTGCTTTTTTAATCTTTATATGTGTAAATCATTTTGTGTTCCATTTCATTTGCATGAAAAGTGTTATATAAATAAAGTCTGATTGATTGATTGACTGATTGATTGATTAACAGTAATGTGACAACCCCTTAGTTAGTCCAGGAGAAGATAAAGATAAAGATAAAGTTCTTTATTTCTCCCCACTCCAGGGGAAATTTACGTTGTTACAGCAGCTTTATTTACAATATATACAAGGGTGAAAAAAAATTTTTTAACAGAAAAAATAAAAATAAAGTTTAAAAGTGCAAAGATGACATGACAGAAGACATGCAGGTGTTGGTGAGGGAAAAGTTCCATAACACAATGCCAAACAAATAACTGCTAATATTCAGAGCTAATCTTCAGGCAAGAGTTGATCAACTAAACTTAGTGGTGGTGGTTGTGTACAAGTTTTAACCCTTTGATGGCCAGAATGGGTCAAGAGATAGCCATTTTCCATTGAATATGGGTCGCTTTTGACCCATGTTTTGCATCAAAGGGTTAACTCTGATTGAAACTGATTTCACTGAAGCTGAACAAAATAAGATTTAAATTCATTTCTGACTTTGATTGATGGACATCTTTGTAGTTTCTTAATCATCCAGGTCATTGTAATCTTAATATTCAATACTCTTAGAAAAACAGTGGTTCTTCAGAAGACGCTCAGAAGACCAGTTGAAAAATCTGTTTATTTATGTCATGGTTCTTTATGTACTTTATGGGATTCTTTAAATTTGTTTGCAGTGGACCCTTTGTGGCCTCTGTATAGGGAGGTGGTTTGAGTGGACTCTTGATTACAGCTGGCTGAAGAGCTCCAGACCTCACCTGTCTGACATCTTGACTGACTGAACCGTCAACCAGTTTCCCCTCCAATAAAGCTGCAGCCATGTCCTACACCTGGTATAAAGCTGGAGCAGAACATACAGTCTGGTTGGCTGTGGTCTAATGTGAGCAGCTCACCTTGGTGCCTGTCTTTGATGTAGAATATGTAGCTACTGCTAACAGTGGCGCAACTGTGAATTAGGCATTACTCTGGTTTTTCTGTAGCCACAAATGGTTACTTGTAGCTCTTTTTAGTGAATTTAATTGGCTAGTTTAATTACTTTTGTGGGCCAGGAGTGTTGCTGCCTTGTCTTTTAGTTTGGGGAGGAGTTTCGTTGTTTTATTTTGTTAAAGGTAGTTTGCAACCGTTTTAGCCATCATTTGTTATTTATGTTTGTTGATTTGGCAGCACCCACCAGCTCTGTTTTCTTGTCACCTTTTTTCCATTAATTATGTCACTAAGCGATGAATTGCTTTACCAAACCAACAACACCTGGTTGTTCCTTTTGACTCTAGAAGAGCTGGGATGTAACAAAGTACTAAAGCTTCTTCTTTTCTTTTTTTGGAGTTATTTGATTGGAATTCAATTATTTTCATTACTGATTAATTATTTTGTCAGTGAAACATCAGAAAGCTGAAAATTGCATCACAGTTTCTAAAATTCCAAGCTGGTATCTTTTAATATGATGTTTTGTCTGCCCAATAGATCTGAACACAAAACAATAAATGCTTTATAATGGAAGGGGCCCAGAACTGCTGCAAATAGCTACACTTGATTTTTTTTTTTTTTTTTTTTGCTTAAAAATGACTTAAACAATTAAAGTAGAATCAGATGAATCCACAAAGAAATACTGGAAAATGGTTCAACGCCCAACCTTTGCTAAAGTTGTTTGAAATGCTTTTTAGGGTGTCTAAATGAACCATTTTTGATGGTTCTTTGTGGCATCTTTGGCATTTCTCCAAAAGGTTCTTTAGAGAACCCCTTGCTTAAAGGTTACATTTTGACCTAAAAATGGTTCTTTGATAGAAGAACCATGTATTTATTCTGATTTTCTTTTTTGCTTTATGTACTTTTCTTTTAGCCCCTCATTTTATTTTTGATTTTATATTAAATTGAACATATCTGCTTCCCCCTTAGTGACAATAAATACATCACAAATTGTTATGGCTTTAGTATCATCAAAACAATTCAATACTGCCATGAGATATGATTTCTTTATTTTTGTGTCATGCAGACAAGCTTGCCCAACCCTCATGGGTTTACAAGACACCAATATACTAACATTGCAGCAATACATCCAAAACACACATTATTCTGCTGCTCAGTTCTCAACCAAAATATCTTGCATTCTATCCCAGGCCTGGCAAAGAAATTCTACCATGAAAAAGATTCATTTTCTAAAACATAACTCTAGTTTCTCATGGTCATCCAACCAAAAGAAATCAAAATAAACAGAATAATTAAAATTTGTGAAGAGCAGCTATGAGATTTAACTGTCTTCTAAGGCAAAAAGAAAATTCAGGATTACTCCCAAAACACTTCAGGTTATAGATTCAGACACTCAGGCTGAACGACGCTGCTGGTACAGAGAAGTTAGATTGGAAAGAAAGATTCCGGCATTTGTTCCTCCCCGGTTCATTTTAGGCAGCGAACCAACCGGAAGAGTTCGTTTTTTCGTGTTGTGCCGAAGAGTGAACGGTCCTCGGTGATATTCACAGCTTCTGTCTGCCTCTTGACCTCTTTACATTTTATGTAAGTATCATTTTGTCTTAGAAAGTGTGTCTGTTCACTTTAAAACGGACATTTAGCCCAAAGTGCAGTTTAAGTCGCGGCTCGACGGGACGTTAAATGAGCTAATCGTTAGCTAGCCGTTAGCATTGTTAGCCGGCTAATAACAAAAGGGCTGCAAGGCAGTTTAAGTCGAGGGAACGTTTTACGTTTGTTTCAATGTCGTAATAGGTAAATGGCCATTTCAAGCGAGATAAAAATGGTTAATTTTCTTTTTACCGTTGGTGTTTTTAAATAAGATCGAATATAATAACGTGCACACCGAAAAGATCATCTCCATTTTTAGCTCAGTATACTAACAATAATAACTTTATTTATATAGCACCTTTAAAAGAACATTAACAAAGTGCTTTGACAGGTAGAACATAAAAAATGACACAAATGTACAGAATGGATAGCTAATTAAAGGCTGGTTAAAAGGATGATATCACAAGGAGGTTAAGAGAGAAGCTGAAGAGAAAATTAAAGAGAAATAGATTAAGATCAGGATAGAAAGAGGGAGGACAAGCAGTGGAAAAAAATTTAAAAGGGATAAAAGGCAGAGAGTGTTAAGTCTGTAAAAGTGAGTTTTAGTATGCCATATGTCTACTTGTGCATGAATACTGCAACATCTGATATATTCTATTTTCCCTCCCCGTCTAAAGCCTCCGGAACTCTCATCTCATCCAGAATGACGGACCGATACAACATCCACAGTCAGCTGGAGCATCTTCAGTCCAAGTACATCGGTACAGGACACGCTGACACCAGCAAATGGGAATGGCTGGTGAACCAGCACCGTGACTCTTACTGCTCCTACATGGGACACTTCGACTTGCTCAACTACTTCTCTGTCTCTGAGAATGAGAGCAAAGCTCGTGTTCGCTTCAACCTGATGGAGAAGATGCTTCAGCCGTGCGGACCGCCGGCAGACAAACCTGATGACGCCTGATGATGAACAGGAATGAGCTGTAGATGTTTTTTTTTTCTTTCTTTCTGGATATTTTCTGTTAAAGATTCTTGACCATAAAAGTAGAACTACAACATCCTTCCGTGATTTAGCCAACATTAACTGAACCAGATCTTTATATTATTTGCATGTGGAGCTTTCAGGACAACTGCCAACAAGGAAGAGACAACTGAGGGCTTCACAACCTCAACATTCACCAGAAAAGATGATAGAGAACATGTACAGTGGTGCACCGTCACCTGTCGAGTATTTGTATGAAGTGATGAAAATGTATTCTTGATAGAAAGTTCTGTTTTGATTCAATTAAAATTTGTCTTTTTCCATTCTGACATCTTCACATCATTTCTGGATGTCCATCCTCTTCCTGCACCCAGATGGGTAATAGATTGAAGTAAAACCAACAAAAAGTGATTTATTGCAGTGCCACTACAAGAGAGATGAACTTTGATTAATCTTACTTGGTGTAGTGATGCCAAGTTTCTGGTGCCACAGGAGGAGTTGGCAGCATTCGTCTAAGATATATTTCCTCATTTAGTGGGGAGCACAGGGCGTGTCAGTGCCAGACGTCTCACAGATGTTCTCTTTGATTGGGTCGGTCACACAGGCCTCATCATCAGCCGCTGACCTTAAATCCACGTCCTCTCATGGAACTTTGTGCATTTTCAACTCTAATTCAAGGAAAAGTTTAGATTGTTCACTTGTCTAAAGACTTATCAGTGTCATCATCTACAGGGTATTTGGCCTGTAGATGCCAGTTTATTAAATCTTGGACTGGAATTATTAACAGTAAACCAGACATCTGGTGTCTCGGCCTGAATGTGAGAGAAAAGTGGAATAAAAGACAAAGGAGGAAACATTTCAGACACTCTTAAAATTTTATACAATCTCAAATATTATCATGAAATATTGTGGAAAAGTCTTTTTTTGTGTTTCAACAGCTGCATTAGACAGACACAAATAAATACAAATGATTTTTTAATTTTTTTTTTCATTGTTTACAAGAAAAACTACCAAAACTAAATTCTACCAAAATGACCCAATACTCAAAATCTCTTATTTTTGTGGAACCAATCAATTTTAGTTTTTTTTTTTTTGTTTAAGAATTTGTTTACTATTTTGGCTGTGACTGTACTAAAAGAAATTGCACTTGAAGACCTGAAGAAAAAATATGAAAAACTCTGGTCACCATAAAAGCCAACATAGAATACAGGTTTGTAGCAAATACAGTCTGTACACAAGGAAGAAAACTAAAGTAATCAGACTGGCTAAAACTAATGAGTATTTGGACAGACATAATTTAATTCTATAGGTGCGCTCTTCGGCGCGTTTAATTAGAAATTAATAATTGATACTGTGTTCAAGAAAAAGTACCCAATCTTAGTTTTAATTTGAGCATGTCAAGTCTGAAAGAGCTGTATGGAAGATTTTTTTTTTTTTTTTTTTTTTTACACAAAGTACTGAAAATGCAAGGCCTCCAGAGTACTTGTCCACTCAGCTACTACATCTTTCTTCAGCGGCCATGTGTCATTTCAACATTAATTCACTACAGCGTTCATGCGTGGTGCAGATTTAATTAAGAGCTGTCTGCCAATATGAGAGATGAAGTGAATGAATAATGAGGATTTTAAAAAAAAGCACAAATATATCAGAATCTGAGAGATATAAAGAATAGAATGGAATATTACATTATTGATCTTAACAAGGGAATTATTTGTAACCGCAGCATTTGATAGACAACCTACAAACCCAACCAATGCCAACACAATAGTCTAAATATTGATCTAATAGTCATATATCTGTGAGTTAGAAAATAAATACATATAAAGTTAAAAACATTATTTAATAAGAACTACTGAGAATTGAAAAGTGTGATTGCGGCTGGTAGGAAGGACTTCCTTCCCTCAGACCTACACTGAGGAGGAGGTAATCTATAACTGAAGGTGCTCTCCCTAAACACCTCCACAAAGTGCACTGGGTGAGAAGCATTGTTCCTAACTCAGTTCAGTTTCCTGAGCATTCTCACCCCAGCCACCTGTTGTATTAATTCCAGCTCAGCACCCGTTGTGGAAAAGGGAAAGGTAAGAAAAAATGTCTGGGTACAGGGAAACTTGAAATTGTCAATCAAGTTCATAGATCAGGGAACAGAAGTTTTTCAGAAGACTGGAAAATCACTTGCATGGTGAAGAAACTTAGTTTCTATATTCACTCGAAGACTGTGCTCCAAGTTTGCTAACAGTGAAGAGAAGACTTCATAGCTGCAACTTCAGAGGATTTAAATACCAAAAGTCAACATTTGTCAAAATGACAGAAAAGGGGAGGAATATTAATAACTTTATTTGTATAGCACCTTTAAGAAGAACATTCACAAAGTGCTTTGACATGCAGAACATAAAAAATTACAAAAACGTACAGAATGGATAGCCAATTAAAAGCTGGTTAAATGTCTGACATCACACAAGGGGGTTAAGAGAGAAGCTGAAGAGAAAATAAAAGAAATGTGTTAAGATCAGGAGGTTACAAAGAGGGACCACAAGCAGTGAAAATTTTAAAAGGGATAAAAAGGTAGAGAGTGATAAAATACCTTTACTTGAATGTGAGTCTATAAAAATGGGTTTTAAGAGATGATTTAAAAGAAGTTACTGATTCAGTGAGCCTTGTCTCCTCAGGCAGGTCGTTCCAAGGAAGAGCTCGTGTTAAATATGGTTCTTCTGTTTTGGCTTGGGCATGTATGGCTGCCAACAGAACTGGCACACTGGTATTTGTTGATAGTTTCACCTCAGATGGAAGCAACAGGACTTTAACGCAGGGGAACTGGAGCATTTCTGTGTGCTCAGATTCAACTTAATGAATTAAAACTCATTGTCTGGCATGTCATCATTCAGCAGGGCGACCAAAGAGCTGCTGACGGCTGCAGTGAAAATGCTATAAAACTGATATCTGTGGGTCAAAGACTAAAATCTGTCCATAGCTCCATAAAGTTTTGGCTGCATGTTTTGAAATGGGTCAATATATAATTGAGGGATCACTACATATCCCACAGGATGCTCTCAATGCTGATTTAAATCTACTCAAATCAAAGCTGAGCTGTAGCCTATTAATGGTTACAACTGTATGAGAGTTCACAGTTCTCTTTTTAAGTTTTGGAACAGTTAAATTTTGTGCTGACAAAAAGGTTCCTGTAAGTTACACTGTAGATGATAACAACAGATTAGAAACTGGTGCAAACGGGAATCGAGAACATTTGCAACGTCCAAAACGGACACAAACAGCTGCACAACAGTAGATTTCAGCATTTGTTTGGCCTTGCGCGTTCTCCAATCAGTTGTCCACCCACACAGTCTCTCACATTAAGGCACACATACACATTCGTACCCAGCTGTCCACCCACACATGTGAGAGCATGAAGTTCATCATGACCTAGCCTTGCCTTGCTGTGCTGTATTTGGAAGATATCAGATGTTAATGGATGGCAGGGCTGAAACTGCCTGTTCCGGCACTTTACATTTGCATATTTGAATAAATTTATTAGCAATTAGATTTCAAAGAGCGAATTAACTTCTCAAGCACCGATTTTAAAACTGTCATTGAACACAGTTCGGGGTAGATGCGTGTAAAAATGACTCCAGTGTTGAATCTAAATCAGCCAGTTTGATCATGTGGGTGGGTTTGATATACAAAATAATGTTTTACAAAGCAAATTGCCTCGAGGCTGAGCGCTAAGGACGCTTGTTTGGACTGAAATGGGAGATGTGTGACCAGAAAAGAGCAGCAGGCACCGTCGATGCTGACTTAAGGTGATTTTTTTCGGAGTCTTGGTGGGAGAGGATCCTATGCATGAGTCATTGTTGGATTGAGAGACTTGCCAGTGGGCACCAAGGAAGTTCTTGTGTTGTGTGTCGTGGCTGGCTGTGTGCGTGTCGGAGGCTTTCTTAGTGGGGTAAGTCCTCGCCATCTGTCTTCACTGCGAGACTCGGTTGGACGGCGCTGCCAAGTGATGCAGGAGAGCAGCATGAGGCCGGTCGGTTTGCCGTCACGCACAAACATAAAACACTCGCATAAACTGCTCGACCTGCTCCTCTGAGGCCATAAATAGACGCCGACTCTGTGGTTTCGAGCTCCAACAGTTGAGACCGAGCCACTTTTGTTAAAGGTAATAAGGCTCACAGGTGGGTGTCATCTGATTACAGCCTCGCAAGAACAACTATAACAGCCCCTTTTAAGATTAAAAAAAAAACTCTACTGCACAGTTGTCCTTTTTAATCTACTGAAAAACCACCAGCATGTATCAGAAATTACAAGGATCACCTACAGTTTTCACCTCAAAAAAGTACTGTGAGTACATTATCAAAATTTTTTTTGCTCTAATATTATAGGTTATAAATGCAGTTCTGTGCAACATTTTACTTTCTAAAGCAGTTTTTTTTCAAAGTTTAAATAAAAGAATAAAGCAAAGGAGGGAAACAGCTTATTTGCTCCTGTTTATTCCTCCTGGAAGCTGTTACAATGACTATAAACATTATAAACACAGTGTCTCGCCTAGCAGCACAATACACTATAAAACCTTTATACTGCAAGGTCATAACAACAATATAGAACACACTCATATTTGCAGTAAAAACTGTTCGTAAGCTGTGGAATTGAATGGTTAGATATAAAATGAGGTAAATACAGATATCGAGTACCCTCTAGAGCCCCTAGCTGATGAATGGACCTTAATACTTCTGGAACAACATGTCTTTGGTCTTGTCTATGTGGAGATTTAACCTTGAAATGTTTTGTACTTGAACTTTATAAGAGTACAGTTTTGAATATTGACCTAAGTTCACGAAAATTAAAAGGGAAAAAACTTAAATTCTGAGACAAAATTGAGCACACATGCAAAAAATGATCATCCTTGTACACTTTAACCTGATGGATCAACTTAGTGTTTTTAGTGTAATGACCCAAAGATAGTATTGGGTCTGATAACTGATCTTGATCTTCTGCAAATATTGTCCATAACACCTAGCAGCAAGTTTCAGACAGATTGGAGCACGTAGAGGCTATTTAGACCGCACTTCCTGTTTCATGGCAAGCCATCCAAAATGGCCGCATCGCACTGGTTGCCATTTCCATGCCCTCAGGCTTTTGTGAACCATCTTGAAAACTTCTGATTACACATGCCTGGTCTACATCCTGGCCAAATCTGAGCTCTGTCAGGGTTGTTTGAGTTGATAGCTTTTGAAAATGTCCAAAAATGACACAAAATTGTCCAAAATATGAATCATAATTCAAAATGGCCGACTTCCTGTTGGGTTTTGGGTATTTGTGGAAGAGGCTTTTTTGTGTCCTGACGAGTTGCATATGCATGCTGAATTTTGTAGCTGTAGGTGAAACGTGGTTCAGGACTTGAATTTTCATAATAATGCAGGAGGCGCTGTTGAGCCATTTTAGCACACGTGTGCCATTCCCCTAAAATATAAAATTTTTCTCCAGTCCTGATATGCGTGTGCAAATTTTCACGCATTTGAGTATTTTTAGGGTCTTAAAAATGCATTTCTTTCGTCCAATGAAGAGAGTATAATAATAAGCCCAAGGGTTTCTTAGCACTTTTGGTGGTCAGACCCTAAAAATGAAAGTAAAACCTCACTAGTTAGATCTCAAAGTGCAGTCAAACAGCACTCCTGCTCCTAATGTCGCTATATAAAGGACTGCTGAGGGTGTGTAGATCACTTTTAGTGTCTACATTCAGGCCCCAGTCGGTAGTTAAGCAACTACCTCGATAGGAGGTTATCGTTGAAGCTATACATCAAGCCATAAGAAGACAAACTGCTCACGTTAAAGCAAAGCTGCTGAGTATGTGGAGCTGAGCAAATTGTTTTAAATCCTCCTAGTCCTCAGCTGCATCGGCTGAATCTCTGGAGAACTGGATCAGGTGCTGCTCCAACCAGTCCGATGGGTTGCAGCCAATCATGTGCAGATTTCACATCCCAATCTGCATACAAATGAAACACACTAGGAAGGATGGTTAGACATTAGAGGTCTGTACGAGCATCAAGTTCAACAAACTCAGGATGTCTTCCTGTTATCTTCCTGTAATTTTCTTCCTGAAGGTTTTGCAACAATATTTTTTGGGTGTCCATAAATGAAGACAACAGGAGGGATAAATGTAACGTGTGAACTACTGGATACCTTGAACTGAACACAGCTGTTCAGTTGTGCTGCTGCAGCCAAAGCCATGAAGGAAACCTGGCAGAACACTGCAAAAACTATGTCCACGTTAGTTAACAGGCTTATCAATATCCCTGCCTCTTATAGGTCATGATATCAGTGTAGCATCAATTGTAGATAAATTGCTTGGATGTAAGTTTCTTATTAAAAGTTTGATTTAAATATCATCATGCAACATAAGCTTGTGGAATGAAATAGTATAGATTGTATGCAGAGACACGTCGGCTTGCTGGTGGTAATATGTGAGAGCGTGTGACTCTTCTTTCAATCAAATTTCAATAAAACTCAGAGGCAACTTGAAACTTCTATTTTTTTTAACTTGTCACTAATCAAAGCATTGCAGTCTACAGACACCAGTCTTTTTCAGTTTCTACCACTGTTTCCTTTTCATGTATTGTTCTTCTGAGTGCCTTTTATATAGTACAGATGAATGCAGCCACTTAAAGTCCCGTATATGAAGCATGTTCAAAGGAAGGAAGAGGAGCGCTTTGATGGCTCATGTTCTCATCATTCACTAGTCAAGACTGAAGGTTTGAATAATTAAAACAGCTTCTTTGTTAGTTTTAATAGTCGGATAATTCTGCATCGGACTGATTTATTACAGTTAAATCAGTAATTTTAGAATTGTTTCACTTTTTTTGTTGTTTAAATCTCCAGTAACTGAGGCTGAAACCTGCAGAGAAATGAAGCTTCACAAAAACTCAATCATGGAATCTATTTAGATTCTAACGATGTAATCACATCGTTTCTCTCTTCTTGCTTCTAACTCATTAGATCAGATGACTGCAGACGTTCTCCTCATAGAAACCAATCTGATTTCTTGTCATTTCACTGCTGTCAATCTTAAAACAGACCATTTCACTGCAGCTGTGAGTCGTCATTTCAGTGTCAATCTTCCTCCACTTCATTCACTGTCGGTTTCCATCAGAGCCTTTATCTGAGCTCATCAAATCACATCCATCCAGTCGCCGAGGACTCCTCACTCCTCCTTATCAAGCAGACCTTGTCAAATCAAACATCAAATTACGATTTATATTCAGCTCCATTTGAAGCTGTTCAACTGTACTAAAGTCAATATATGTCTCCTGGAACAACTAAACACCCAATAAATCAATCCAATCTCGTGTGGCACTGTAGTCTCACCTCGTCTCTGTGGCCATTCAGAGCACCACAGAGTCTTGATGCTCCAGAAAATTATTTCTGTCTCCTCACTCTTCAAAACTATAATTAGACTGGAAATTGCATCAGCAGGAGGGGTGTGTTTGCATTTATAAGCGGTGCTGGAAACGCTGAATGGCACCTGTTAATAAGCACTTGGCCTTTCTGTGTTCGTGCTGATGCGACCACTCATCCACATCCGCCCTCTCCTCTGATTACACAGGAGCTCAGCCAAACGGTGCAAAGGTCCAGGAAGCACATTCACCCTCGTCAAATATAAAAGCTCCCCAAAATTCAATTATCGGCGCCCGTGGCCACCCACTTGTTTTATCCATCTATCTGTCTCAGCTCCTCCACTGTTCTTCTCCATTAAACTCTTCGCCCACGTCTTCTTTACTGCTTACACCCGCCCCTGTAGCCCATCGCTTCCTCCTGCTCTCCTGCTTTCTGCTTCAGTCTCAGTGGCTCAGATTGGCTCAGCAGTGGAGTGGAAACATCTGAGATAAAACACAAGAAGTAATGACTCTGCTGCAGGGAACAACACAGGAATATTTTGGGGGGGAAGAACGCATCATTTACTAGAACTAAACGAAACAGAAATTCTGGGGAATGCAGTAATAGGGTTTCAGTGAGCAGATACTGGTCCTTTATGACCAAATGAGTGCCTGGTCTGAATTGTTTTGAGCAATAAAAGTTCACCTTTAAATATTTTTATTTAACCCTCCTGTTGTCTTCATTTACAGGCACCAAAAAATATTGTTTCCTTGTCTGAAAAAATCCAAAAATTCAGAAAAAAATCCCCCAAATTTCTGAAAATTTGCAAAACCTTCAGGAGGAAAATTCCAATAATTCCTTAAATGTTCCCTTAAAAGATTTATTTTTTAATAATCTCCCAAATTTGGCAAGAAAATTCTTGTAAATATTTTCAAAAAATGAGTAAAAATCTTCCCAAAAAACCTAAAAATATCTAGTGATTACATATGTATCAGTAAAACTTAGAATATTTTCTTTAAGAACATTCACAATAAAAATGATATATTTTGTGAATGTTTAAAAATTTCCCAAAAATGTTGAAAATGTGGACATCAGCAGTTTCACTGTGAAAATATTTTTTTTCCACATTTTCAAACTTTAAAACGAGTTAATTTTGAACTGCAGGATGACAAGAGGGTTAAAGGTGAACTTTAAACTAAGATCAAGTATCTCGGGATCTTGTTCATGAGTGATGGGAAAAGGGAGCGTGAGATGGACAGGAGGATTGGTGCAGCAGCAGTAATACATTGTACGGAGCCCTCATGGTGAAGAGGGAGTTGATCCGTAAGGTGAAGCTCTTGATTTACCAGTCCATGTATGTTCCAACCCTCACCTCTGGTCATGAACTCTGGGTAGTGACCGAAAGAATGAGATCGCGGATACAAGCGGCCGAAATGAGTTTCCTCCTTAGGGTGTCTGGGCTCAGCCTTAGAGATAGGATGAGAAGCTCAGACATCAGGAGGGAGCTCGGAGTAGAGCCGCTGCTCCTTCGCGTCGAAAGGAGCCAGTTGAGGTGGTTTGGACATCTGATTCAGATCCTCTGGGGAGACTTCCTTTCCAAACACATCCGCCTAGGAGGAGACCCCGGGGTAGACCCAGAACTCGCTGGAGGGATTATGTATGGTCAAGTCAAACAATAGTCACCACTTTAAAAAAATCTGTCAAATTGAAGATGGCCAGACGTGGGGCATTCGGTGAATCGAGGCGGAATGACTCGTGTGTTGAAAATGACCCGCTGTGTTCAAATGTGGCGCCCAGTGGCCTGAGAAAGTGGCATTATGTGACAAACTGGATGCATGAAGAACCTATGTTGGTCACTACTTAAACATAAAAACACAAAAGCCCCTTTCCAGTGGTTGGTTTGCTCATTCGAGGACACCGTAGAAACATGGTGGACTCCATGCAAGAGGGAATGAAGGGCTAATGCTAATATAGTTAGATGCAATTATACACTGATGAAAACATAATTATGGATACAATATTCCAGTTCTGCAAGTAGATCCCCTTAAATTCTGCATTCTGATTCCTTCAAGACTGATTTTTATGCAGTCTCCCAAAAACTTTAACTCAGGAGTGGAATCACTGTAACCTATATGACATACTACAGTATGACAGGGCAGAAAAATACTTCCAATAATCACACTTTTTGAAACCGCAGGGAGCACCACTCTTTTCGAATCGTGCTGCATTACAGCCGAGACCTCCAGGCAGTGTGCCAGAGACAAAACTGCCTTCCCATCCTCGCCAGGAAACCTCATTAAAGCTTGAAGTTTGTGTGGATGTGTGTGTTTTACAGCTGGTTTGCCAAGAAAAGCAGAAAGACATCAGTTTAGATTAGAAGGTTCAGTTTAAAGTTGAGGTCGGAAAAATGCGGCTGCGGAGAGAGATGGAGTGAAGTTCAACATAAAGGTGAGGATTTAAGGTGGAAGTGTTGGCTGGGAAAAAGAGCGAGGGAGCAGGTTTATGATTGCTGTGCCCCAGAAGGGCATCTAATGAGCACCAGCTGCTGCAGTTATCTTACTGTTCCTCCTTGCTCTATAAAACCGATGATCACCACTGTCAGAATTATATACACATATATAGACATTACACCTTGTCCTGCCACTGAGGTCAAACTGGAGCACAGTAATTTCCCCAAACCAATCGTGAGGCCGGCAGGTTATAGGAGGCCTATAAAGTGGAAACTGAGGTCTCGCCAGTGATTCAAGTCTCTGACAGTCTCATTTCCTCCCATCTATGTCTCTGCAATCTCCTTCCACATCTCCTCGAGCCTTCTTCCATCTCGAGCTCATTTTCTTGTGCTCTCCTTCAGACTCCGACTCCATTACGCCCACATTGTCTTTAAAATCTTGAAAGCCCATTCTCTGGCGGGACTGAAATTTGACTTTAATGGTCATTCACATAGAAACCAACACATTTCACTTTCTCAGAGGTGTTTGTTCGGGTTGTGGCTGTTTTTCTGAGTGTTTTCAGTGAAGGACTGGTGGTTCTGGGTGTGGAGGCGTCCTCTCAGGAGTACAGCTGTTGCAGAGATGGAGCTCTCTGTTGTCGTAAATGCTCAGATGAAGGCTTAATGTTAAGATTTTGTCAATAAATTCACAATAAAGCGATTCTTTCTGCTGTTTTTTCTCCACCATGGAGTGCTGATAGTGCTCTGGAGTGAAGATCTACAACTACAAACCAAAAGTTTGACCTCGTAGTGTTTCTAAATCCAAATTTAAGGTCAAATTTTCATGGAGCTTCATCTAAAAGTTAACATTTCAATCAAGGTGGCGCTAGAGGAAGGTTCAGAGACTCACTAAACTCATTTGGATTCATCTTTTGGCAACCAAGAACGTTTGTTTTCATTACAAACTATGCAACAGATGTATCTTACAGTCGTACTTTGGACCCACGTTCCTTTGAGCCACGCAACTAGCACTAAAAATACATGCGTCACCTTTCTTTTTGCAGAATCATTTGTCCTTTTGTAACCTAAATATATACAAAGCCACAGTCAAACAGCACAGGGAAGTCCAATGAAAGCTTCTCTGAGTAATTATGCTGTCATCTGCGCCACTTTGGCACAAGGAAGGTGTTGAGCAAAGTCAAGTTAAAGCCATTCTATGTTTTTTCTAACATCCAAGAAACGGCCTAATTGGCACTAATTGCTACACTTTTCAGTTTCCAGACAGGCTGTAAATTTCTCTCATAGCCTCTTCTTGTAACTTCAATGGAAATTTGCAAAGAAAAAAAAAAGAGTGTTGGCGCAGTTTTTAATCAGTTCAGGGAATTTGCAAGGAATGAGGTAACGTGTTTAAAACCCCAGCGAGTGTTTAGCCGCTTCCTGCTCACATCTCTGAATGGTAGAATTAGGAAATATAGTCATCATGAGCTCTGAAATCTGCTTCCTAAAACTGACTCCAGGGAGTTCAGCAGGCAGTAATACAGCGATAGAAACGAGAGGAGGGGGAGCAATGAGATTTCACGTCCATTTTAGCTGTGCATGTGCACGTGCACCGAGCCTCATCCGGTAGGGAGCTTCATGCCCCTCAGGTGAACTGATCGTAATCCAGCAACTGCTGGCTTGACTGGAAGCAAGGAAGATGAACACCTGACCTGTTCTTCTTGTACAGTGGAAAGCATCACGAGGAAAATACAAGGCTTACCGCCAGTATCCATCGGAGGTTATAACTTAAATACCAAACGTTATGCAGATGTCACAGTGCTGATAGCGAACAGTGAAGAAAATCATAGTATCTATAATTAATACAGAGAGCCAAAAACTTGGTCTGTCTTTAAACAAAAAGAAAACAGAAGTAATGGTAATTTCAAAGATAAATATCATCAGTATTTCTTGGTGTAACATAGAATTACACCAAGAAATACTAAAGCATGTTCATCATTTCAGATATCTGGGTTCATGGATGATATCAGATGGGATGTGTGAAACAGACATCAAATGTAGGGCAGCAACAGCATTTTCAGCATTTGTGAAAATTAAAAACACACTGACAAATAAGAGGACTCTCAGCTGTTACATTCTACCAGTTCTGACGTACGGATGTGAATCTGGGAACATAAATAATAAATTGTCAAACAAAATCACTGCAGCAGAGATGTGGTTTTACATGCTACGTGTATCTTATATGGACAGAATAAACAATGAAGATGCTTTAAAATGACTAAACACAAATTATACACTATTGAACAAAATTAGGAAATGGCAAGCAACATTTTTTGGACACATCATAAGGAAAGAGACCCTGGAATATATTGTCACATCTGGAAAAATTAATGGGAAAATAAATGAAAATGATGGACGGACCGACATCATGGCTGCACATGGAACAGGCAACAGTCACAATTCAGAGAGCAAAAGATCGGATTAGATCAGGGGTGGGCAATTAATTTTCACACATGGCCACATGAGAAACTTTGACGATTGTTAAGGGCCGGACCAGTACACTTAAAAGCTCTGCTCAATATATATCTCAATAAAAACAGTAAATGAAACAATACAATGATATAATGAAAATGTGGAACACAGAACACAACTATTTAATGAAAGATTTTGTTTTTTCATTCAAACTATGACTGCTGCCTATTGAGTTGTACATATTTACTATCATAAAGACATACTTAAAATGTGAAACTGATTTTCCAAGTGCTTTAATTACTTTTCAGCAGTCACTGTTTTTACAAACGAAGTAAGTAAGTCATCACTCAGAATTTATTCTACAACAATATGACCATCAGCTGGCAGAGATTTGAAACTTGCCTTATCATGTCAGTTTTTGTTCATCATGAACGCTATGAGGTGTTGTCAGTTTTTCTAAATCTACATTAAGATGACTGTGAAGCATAAAGAAAGACAACAGCTCCCCACTACACTTACAGCAATGTTCAATATATCTCAATAAAAACAGTAAATTACACAACACAATGATGTACAATGTCCAACTCTTGAATCTCTGCTCTCAGATCCCAAACTCGTTTAAGCACCTTGTCCAGGCTGATCCATCTGACAGCTGTCTGGTAACCATGTTCACTATCATCTCCTCCAAAAAGACAACAAACTGTCTGTAATTCAATGCTCTTGCCCTGATGAAGTTAACTACTTTAGCTACAACATCAGTCACGTGGTTGATTTTTAGCACTGACTTACACAGCACCTCCTGATGTATAATACAGTGCAAATATATCCGTTTCTGCTCTGGGTTTATTTCAGTCACTTTATCTTGCATCCGTTTCAAAAGTCCAACATTTTTCCCTGTCAGATTTGGACAGCCATCAGTTGTAACACCAACGAAATTTCTCCCATTTTAGCCCCAGCTTGTTCATGCGTGTACTTACCTCAGTGAATAAATCACTCACCGTCGTGGTTCCTTCATTGGCTGCACAGCTGCCAGCTCCTCCGTCATCTCAAAGGTTTTTGTTAGTCCACGTACAAAGATGAGTAACTGGGCTGTGTCACGGACATCACAGCTCTCGTCCAGAGCCAAGGACAAAACGTCAAAGTCGTCCACTTTGTTGTGCAGCTGAAGCTCCAGATTCTCTGCGATGCTCTCCACCCGCCTCGTTACGGTTCGCCTCCAAAGGGGCACATTAACGAACACTCCTTTCTTCTCCGGGCATATAAACGCTGCAGAGTCCACCAGACATTCTTTTATAAACTCTCCATCAGAGAATGGCTTACTGTTTTTGGCGATTTTGTAGGATATTAGAAAACTCGTCTTGACTGCTGCATCCCTTGATGTGAGCTTTGGTAAAACAAAGTCATTGCTGCTTTAGCAGTTTAGCTAGCAAACCTTCAGACATCCTCCCCGCTCTGCATCAGTCAAATGTTTGTACTTCTCCGCCATGTTTGGTCTCTAATGTCGATTCAGATTATAATCCTTGAGCACCACGATCTGTTCGCCACAAACTAGGCCACAGCTTTACCTCTGACTTCAGTGAAGAAATACTTGGAAGTCCATGCTTTGTTAAAAACTCTGCATTCGGAATCAATCTTTCTTTTTTGCCGTTTGCTGACATCTTCCCGGGCTGAAGCTAACAAACAAACCAATCAGCGCATAAACCTTATGCTAAGTACGGAAAGCACGCGCGAAAAAACGTTAACTTAGCAGACCTTTCAAAATAAAAGCAGTGCAGGCGTATTGCTTGCATGTATTGTGATGATATATATTTGCATTGACTTTTAATATTTTCCAATGACCTCATACGGGCCAGTCAGGGTCGTCCGGCGGGCCACATGTGGCCCGCGGGCCGTAGGATGACCAGGTCTGGATTAGATGGAGGGAAATGATCACCTATGCTGAATGGAATGGCACTGGATTGATTGATTGGATGTGCAAAAGCATTATCATGATCTATAAAGTGAGGAAGAGAAAATTACGTTAAAATTTCTGTCCGTTTAAGTTTACTGTTTGTAACCACATTGTTTTTCACACATTCCTCCTTTAGATTCAATGCTGATAACATGTCAAGAAAAAATAGAATGACAAATAGGTGATTTTTCGGGACTCTTTATATACAAAAAAAACACTATACACAGTTTTAACAGTAGCTGTTCTGGAGATATAATGTGTAACATCATTGTATAGCTTGATGAATTGTTTATGTCAAACATACAGTAAAAGGTGTTTAGAGCTCATGTGAAAAGAAAAAAAAAATCCAGTTCTGGGTCTTTGCTGCTCTGAGCACAAAATGCATCCATTTTTTCTGACTGTTCCTACATTTAACATCAAAAGATTTACAGCGTGACACAATCTGCAGCAAATTACGGTGAATTTTACCACGATCAAGAGACGATTCAAGACGACAGCAGCATCAGACTGACTACGGCTCGAGTCTGAAGTTAGGGACTGTTTTTCAACTCCCAAGTGATTAAGGATCCTCGAGCACCTTTACAACAGCAGACCTTCTCAAATGTAAACATTATTATTACCTGGTAGAACTGGACAGCATCGTGAATTATTCCTAACGGGGCACATTTTATGACGCATCGACTGGAATCTCAGAGAAATACTTTTAGAAATTCGGTCTGAGCGATAATGTTGAGAAATGTGGGGCGGCTTTAAAGCTTCTTTGGGTCTTACTGTCTGAAGATTTACAGATTGGTTTGCATTTCCCATAACGATGAGATGAAACAGACTGCAGCCATTTATGTTGTTTTACAGGACCTGGTCTTTGTGATTGACTGGTTAAGACTAAACACTGACATACCTAGTTTGGGATTTAAAATATGGACTTATGCATCAGTGCCTCCAGTGTAAACATCGGAATGGGCCAGACCAGGACTGTAGGTGCACTATATTAGAAGAGAAAATACCAAGCTGCTGCCTGGAAAGCACCTAAAACTATTTCAACCTGACTATTTAGCACTGACAGGCAGTATATAAACATTTCATAAATGGTGTAGACCAATATAATGTAGATAGAAGCTGATGTAAAGACATTTCAAGTGTAATTATATCTTTTCCTTTGAAGCATCCATGGTGTTATCATAGTATTAGATTCACAAGGAGGTTTTAAAGTCTTTATAGCTTTATGAATGTGTTTTTTTACTTTGGTAATATCTCCATATGGTATTTATTTCAGGATTTTTTTTATGTTTAAAGGAAAAAATTCTGCCAGTTTTCAGGCTGTGTAACCTAGAGTCGATTTAAAGCGTTTTGAGCAGAGTGCTGGGCGAGCTGGTGTGCTCGAGCTACGAGAGGAGGGGACAAATTTTAGTGGTTTAGAGTTACATCTAAGTTTTTTTAAGGCAGAAAAGGAATATTGTCATTGAAAAAAAACACAAAATATATTATTTCGATAGACAGACATGACTTTCTTGGGGTTAAATCAACAACTGACTAAAAACTTTGTCATTATTTTAAATTGCAATCATGCTAAGAAGTATTCATTAATACAGCAGTTGTGGATGCTTCATAGAAGAGTTAAAGCTGTTAAGAAATACATTTAAAACACAGAAAATGTCTTTATATGTGCTTGTCTGCTCTGCCATGCCATTTATGAACCGCTCTGAAATACTAAATAGTGTTTTTAGCATGTCACCAGTTACGTATTTGTCATCTTCATAATGGTGCTCGGCTTTTACTGAGCCACTGAAAACTCAAAAGAGCTTTCTGGTCTGTTTTACGGTCGATCTTCAGCTACTACTTAATTACTGATGCAACTACATTTTGTGAAATGTGATTAAAATCGGACACATGTAGATACAGCAATTATAACAGAGTTTAGGACTATTATTTCTAGTTTGTACAGAGTGAACTATGGACATCTGGGGAAATAATTCTAACCTTGATGTCAAGATAGGAATTTAAATTGCTTTTAAACTGAATACAGAATGACCAGAGGGAGTTATCTCTACCTATACTATGTCTTGTCCGGGGTCTGCCGAGGAAACAGGGAGGTTTAGTGGAGGCTGTGCTTGATATGCTGTCCAGAAACAACACCTAAATGTGAGCTGCACTGCTTCTATCTTAATTAGTATCTGGGGATGATAAAAATCAAAATAAGAAATACCACTTAGAGCCTAAAACATTCACATCAAAGTTGTACTGTATCATATTGGTAGTAAAACTGATTTCAATGTATGCACATGCTTGATATACATTCTGTACAAAATAATCAATATATAACAACATCAACATGAATGAATACTGTTGGTTCTTTTCCTTCGCTGTACATCATTTCCTTTAACAGCCCACGCAACATTCAGAAGCAGAAAGACTTAATCTGCCCTTTTCAGCTACTATTTGCAGGAATGACGAGTGTTGTGGAGGTTGGGGCTCAATTATGAGAACGCAGGCTTTTGGAGGTCAGCGAGCTCGATCTGTCAATCACTCATCAACCAGCATCTCCGCTCTAGTGGAAGTGGGCCGGGGGATAAAAGATTACTAAAGTTCAGCCAAACAATCGGTCAATAACACAGACAGAGAACATTTTTACCTGATCCTCTTTACACTTTGCATTAACATGCATCCTGAGTATTTGGATTTTACCTTGACAAGCACTTAGAGGCAGAATACATATGAATGCACCAAAAATGAAAAGCAACCCAAACCACCTCAGCCACAAGAAGTTATAAACGCACACACAACAAATTTAAGTGTATCCACACATTTAACCCTCTGAAAGCCCAAATTCACAGAAGCCGGTTTGAAAGAAAACTGCCAAAATTACAGCATTTATCGCAGCGTGAAATTGTAAAACCAGACGGAAGCAAAAGATTTTCATCTTTCCCGTAAACTGCTCATTTGTGATGAGCTGTTCTGTCTGGAAAAAGAATAAAATCTAAGCTTAAAATCGTGTTTCATCAAAATCACTTTATTTAAAACATAAATAACTCCCTTGCTCTAAGCAGATTCTGTAAAAAACTAAAAAAATTCAGCATTTCTCAGCAGAACAGAAAAGCCAGAAGTAACTCACTGCGACCAATAGTCACAAGACAAAATATTCAGAGAATTGTTGTCTAAATTAGACTGAACTGAAGGCTGTGCTTAGAGTAGATAGGAGACAAATGGAAAAAAAAAAAAAAATTAACAAGTAAAATATCTCTAATGTGTAGTCACAATTTACATGTTGACGTGAGGAAATGTTATACGTGGTTTTTTTTATTTTCGATTTTTTTTAGGATTTATGGCAATGTGTCTATGTCATACTGCACAAAAGCCATGGCTGAGCTGTTTCAATAGAAGTGCAGGACTTTATATTGCACAAAAAAATGAGCCTACAGTGAGTCATGAAAAATGTGACAAGAGGAAAAAATGCCTTTAACCTGCCTGGGTTTCAGAGGGTTGAAATGAAATCCTCAGTTCAGGATTTTGAACCTATAAACATCTTTCTAAGAGTTAAAAAAAAACATATTTAATCAATTTAATTAAAACAGATTAAGTTGGTAAAAACAAACTGATATTGCTGGATTCAAGGCGCATGTTAAAGCAAGGTGTAAAAGCAGGTAGGAAGCCTCTTCTTATGTAACTGTGACAGGCTAAAAGATTAAAGCGCTCTGGTCAACATTTGTTGTTTTTAAATGTGCTCTATAAATACACCAACTTGACTAAATTGCGAAAGCATGTTCAAGGAAATGGAAAATGAGGTGAGTGGTTAAACTTTCCCTGCCTATTCTCTGTTCCTAAAACCTTTATATAAGAAGTCCACCCGACGGAATCCAAACTGTGAGCTTTCGGTTCAGAACGTACAATCAAATTCCTGCTTTTTCTTTGGCACCACTGTGTGAAGAGCCCCAGCCAAAAGCCTGAAATGAAAAACTGTAGCCAAAAAAAATAAAAGAAGGAGATCCTCTAAAGAGCAAGTCGAGCACTTTGTGATCAGAGGTTTGCACTTAATAAGTCAACACAGGATATGTGACGGTACACGATCATCATGTATCATCAGAGGTGTGCTGAGGGGTTAGAATTGGCTGGAATAGGGGTGATTTCCATTGCACTTAACTATCAAAGCCTCCCTCAGCAGTTATAAATGTAACACTTCTTCATCTCCACAACCATCATCATCCCCTTCTATAACTCTTGTGATATAACGCCCTCTTGTGGCAATATACTGTAAGCATGTCCAAAAATGAACTGCAGTATTTCCGATTCAACTTAGAGGCACATCGGAGCAGAACAAACCGCCTCTCCTGCCCTCCGATCGATGACATAGGCACTGACATCAGCGTGACACCGTCCAATCACCCCCACTTCCTGTTCTGAGGAGGATGACCATATATGGCCATTTGTCAGTTTAGGCATACTTTGGCAAGTACACAAACTCTAAAGTACTCTTGAGCCACATTCACTACCACAGGGGGAATTTTTGCCTCCCTGCAACCTCTCATTAGGCCTGGAGTGAACCGAAAAACAAAGAAACAAAAAACAAAACAAAAAAAAACACCAGCTGGTTCTGATACTCCACAATAAATAAATGTTTCTGATCAGAGCACTATACACACCACTGTTCTGACTATAGATATGTGCAAATGTTTCACCGGTGCCTTAAGACACACCTGTAGCTGTCGTTATAGACATAAATACATACCATCAGGAGAGGCAGAACATTTTCACAGGAGACATTTTGACTTCGGTTTCAGTTTCATGAAACGTCCCGCTAAGCTATACAAGCCTCTGTAACTGGCTTTACTAAATGTAACGCAGCCACGTTTAAGGTTATCAGGCTATGACAAGCCAAAATATCTGCTGGGAAAAAGGCTGATTCCAAAGCAAAGTGAACTGAGCTGTGGACTGGGGGTCTGGAGTGCCAGGAGACTGCTGGGAGCTGTGGACCAGAGAGCTTGTGCTGCTGACGTCCAGGTGGCAGTGACAGCCTTTAGGGCCGATGGAATCTGAAAAAAAAAAAAAAAAAAAACACAAACACACAGGTTTAGTTAATGGAAATGTTATACCCATTTACACAATTAGGGCTGCAAATAACTATTATTTTCATTGTGGGTTAATCTGTTGACAATTTTCCAGAGTAACTGACTAGTTTTTTAGTCTATGTAATGTCAGAACATTACAAAAAAATCCTGATTACTTTTTCCCAAAGCACTAGGTCATGTCTTTATATCAAGTTTCCTGTCACAGAGGAGGAAAGAAGCAAAAAAAATATCTACATCTAAGAAACTGGAATCAGAGAATTTAGACTTTTTTTTTCTCCCCTAAAAATATACTCAAACCAATTAATTGATGATGAAAATAGTTGATGATTGTTCAGTTATTCAGCTCTATGCACAATAAAACAGACAATATACAAATGAGTCTAAACTAGAGGTAGACCTTAGGGTAGATCACACACATTAGAGCTGCCATTTGTAGTTTAAAACTTGAGAAAAAAGAAAATTTTACTTCAAAATCAAGACTCTCAGAATTCAAAACTCATTATGAATAAGCCTAACAAGCCGTGGCTTCTACTTCAGTGGAGGTGTTTTTAAAATGTTTGTTCATCTGACTGATTACACACTGCTGTCCTGTCGGTAGACCACTGTAGACTATTCTTTTTGTCTTTTATAACACAAAATGTAAGGAGCTGTGCAGAAGAAGTGGTGTGAGGCACCGTTTTAGATATAAAAATGAAAAAAAACACTAGATTATGGAACAAGGCAATTGCTTTATAGTATTATTACCTTTCCACAGGAATAAGGCTGGAAGGCGGAGCACATCAATGAATCTATTTGACAACATATTATAGTTTTATACTGCATTCAGCTGTTTAGTTATACAGAAAATATATATAAGGACAAATCAGAACCTGACTGTTTTTACTGCCGCTACATTTTCATGTGATATGGAGCTTCACTAAACAAAAACACTCAGGAATGTTCACCTTGAGATGCAGCCCCTGGCTTTACAGAATGAAATAGTGCTGCTGAGTGTTTTTACATCTGATATAAATGATATATCAACAGTTAAAGGTGCTGCCAGTTTCATAAGTTATAATGAAGTACAAAATGGATTGTACATTAGACTAAAATTACATACCCACACAAGCTAAATTATGAGGGAAAATTATTTAATTTCTTGATTTTTAAAGTGAAAAGAAATAAATACAAGCCCGACAGCAACACCGTTGTTTCCATCTCCTACTTGACAGCTGACAAATTGTTATGATCTCTTTGGTGATTGAGGCTACAGAGCTCAGTTTGAACTTATCTGTCCAGAGCAGTTGTTTCCAAAACCACTCTGTTCTTATCCAGACATTGATGCCTGACATGAGGTTACAGGTTAAGTTTCCTCCTGATGACTTTTCCATGTTTGTGCATCAATGCTGCCCCGCAAAAACACTGCTTAGCTTTCGTACAGTTTTATATGAAACTTTTGTTGCTCTCTTAGATCTCGTCTTGACTCCTGCAGGTCCCCTTAAGTGCTTTTTTTTTAATGACATTTCAGACAATGGAAATTACAAGCTGGAAGCACTTTAATATCTTTTTATAGCCTTCCCCTGCGCCATAGTCATTCATTAACAACATTTTCAGAACTTCAATCAGGTGCTCAGTGGTGCCACTCATGAACCTGCTTTAGAAGTCAAGTTAACAAAGTTCTGAAACTTTACGAGTAGAAGAGGGGCCAAACTTTTTCACATTATACTAACAGTAATCACAATTACTGTTTTTATTTTCAAATTTGTGACATAAAAAGTAACAAGAAATGAAGAAGTTGTTCAAGATCTCTTTGCTGCAGGATTTGCATTAACTGCTTTTCAGTTCATCAGTGGATGTGAACAAATGCTGAGAAATTTCTTCTAAACCATTACGTAGCTGTCTTAGGAATATCAATTTACTATAAGGAGTGGTAGTTCTTTCTTGTAGAGTTCTCCATGCACTCTGTACAGTGATATAAACTCACATCACACAGATCTAATAAAGTATGAGAGTGAACCTAAAGTTTATTGGCAATCAGTGCCTGAGGCTAATGAACGGGAGCTGACCCAGGTGTACATCATGACTTTAATGTGGATGGTGGAAATGGCTTTAGGGGACCAGAACAATATAATATTGATCAATGTGAGCTAATAAACAGCAAGATTTAGTCTGATAAATTACTAATGAAGCCTCGGAGCCGTGTTAAATGGTGGAGGCCATCGACCGCTTGAGTACCTGGTGAACTGTTTGCTGTCTTCATGAACCTCCATCTCTCGGCTCTTGAACTCATTCAGCTCCTTACGGATAGCAGCCTGGAGGAACAGAACACACAGCGGTTAGAACATGCCTCTAACATCTTCTAGTGTACCGTGTCATTCCTCAACATCAAATCACAGCATAAACTCAGCTCTGATTTTTTTCTCTGTCCCAGTGACGAGGCTTCTGGCTTCCAACACAAGTTTAAAAGGGCTCCAGTTTGTTCCACTGTAAAATCTGAAGGTGCTTAAGGGCTCTCATTTACAGTTTTTCATCTATTTATGCATAATTGTGATAATTCTGCACAACTGCAGATTTTGCTTAAGGGAACTATTCACAATCTGAAATGCAGTTAAAAAATGACTAGCAAGGTACACAGTGGAACAAATGTGTTCTTTTGGGGCTTCATTATGTCTGTTATTATCAAAGAGCATTAATAATAAACTATGTATGAAAAATTAGTGAGGCCTGAAGCCTGTGAGTGTTTAATGTTTAACATTTAGAGCAGTGAGAGAAGCAAGGACGGAGGAGACAGAGCTGATAAAATGAGAAATCCTTCTTTCTACATAGTCCATCCTAAGTGACACCGTTTACTTATGATGTGCTGCACAGCTGTATCACTTGTCAATCAAACTCACAACACGTATTGTCATATGTGTCAGGTAAGTTGATAAGATCCACCTGTGTTTCCTCACTCTAAGCTCCTCCTGAAGCCTCCTCTCTCCTCAAGGTGCATTTACATAATTGGAAGATCCTCCGTGATGTTGGAGAGGAAATGATTTCCAGGTCACAGGAGTAAAGAGGACATGAGGAAGCATAAAGTAACCTCATGAAAAGCACCTACTGTGATTATGGTGTGTTACTTCTCTGCTGTGTAGTTCTGAACATCAACAGCAGAGGGCAGGCTTGATACAGACATTGCCATCCAGCACACCCTGAGGGTCTTTCTTAAGCTATGAGGAGTTTTTTTAAGACATGGAAGACATTTGTATAGTAGAACTGGTACATACAGGCACTTATCTTCATTATTTCACTTCATGTGAGGTGAATTTTATGTAGAAAAACATACAACACACACATCATATCGGTCTGGTTGTGTTTTTCATGGTTTAGCTTAGGTTTAACCACTGAATTTCAATTAGGAGAATATGATAACCCACCCTGGCACAAAGCAAGGCCCATAAAGTCATGATTTTCTGGGTTTGGTGTGGAAGAATTCAAAGAGTCTGCACAGAGCCCTGACCTCAATCCCATCCAACACCTTCGGGATGAACTGGAACACCGACTGCGAGCCAAGCACCATCAGTAATGCTCTTGTGGCTGAATGGGGCCAAATTCCGGCGGTTATGTTCCAAAATCTTTCATAAATCCTTCCAAGGTAAGCAGAGGCTGCTACTGGAGCAAATTATTGTTCCTTGTTTTGATATGAAATACAAATCAGACACATATGGAGCTACTCTTCAGGTGTCCATAGGCTGTACTTTGGTGTCCACATACAGTGTTGTTTTGAGGTCTGCCATTCACCTATTAATCTCCCTAATGTCACAAATCCATAGATTGTGCAGTAATGGGAAGAAGCCGATGAAACCGTGATCATATGATTAAACTAAAAATGAACATTGTACTGACAACAGTACCTTGTCAGCTGGAGTAAGCCGTGTCCAGGGTTTGTCCGCCCGTCGGTCATAATCCTTGGCGTCTGTTACCTCCACGTATTCATTAAAACGCAGGATCCTCCGAGCGACGAGCTCTGCCACTGTAGGCCTCACACTCAGCTACACAAACACAACGAGAAAGACAAGATAAATTAGGCTATAAACACAAAAGGTCGCTTTAGTTTTCTGTTATGTCAAAATTTTGATCAAAACAACCAACTTCTCAGCTGAAAAGAAGAGTCTCAGTTCCAGCTGCATCCACTAGATGGACTTATCTCTCTGCATAAAGCATCTTTCCTGTCTTCTACCGTGACTCACAAGGTGGAGCAAAACATATTAGCAGCTAAATATAGACTCGCTGTGTCCTTTCTGTTCCATCTTATGTGTCTGTGTGCGGTTGGTGTTTACGGTACCTTTCTGGAGAGCCTCCTTTTAATCTCTTGCTTGGCTTCTTTCTCCTCTGCTTCATTCTTTTCTGCATGTAGAGAATCAGTAGAGTTATTTCACACCTACTACGTCTGCAACAAGCTTCTGCGTCTATTTATAACTGCAAGATGTGGTTTGCTGTATTAAAGCACATTCATGGCTACGTAGCTGTGTGATTGCCCAAATATAAACTAGAAAAAAAGGTGGAAGTAGATAAATTATCTGATCTGTGCAAAATCTTTACAGCAAATATTCTTTCATACATAAATGTGTGTAAACAACTTGTGTGTGACTTGGCCTGGTGCACTCATAAACTCCTGATGCATCAGAGATTGAAACGTAATCTGTCTATGATTCATGGCACTAAAACCAATGTCCTAACTCCTCTTTCCATGTACCAGAACAGCCAAGTAGAGCTGCTTTATTCTTTCTGTTTCTTCCGAAATGAAAGGTCACACAATAAATGTCAGTTGTCTTGGTTCTTATGCTATAAACATCCGAGCCTTGCTTTATTTCTCCTGTGTTAGGACAAAGCTGACACTGTATTTTATAACCAGACATTTTTGAGCATCAGCATCTCCAGGTGGACGTCACACCCTGAAATTACAAACCGACTTACTGCAACATCTCAGTAGAAGTCACACAAATCCTTACCTTTCCTGCAGCCTTTTGACAAGTAGATCATTATCATGACACCTAATTACCACCTCAAACAAGCGTCTCTTTAAGGGAAAATTGTTGCCATGACAGGATGAACTTCAGAAGCAATGCTGAGGGCCACAGTTACTGTGGATTTAACACCTTTGTATTGGATGCTATCTGAGTTTATTTTTGATTTTAATTTCCTGTGCTGCACCCACTGGTCATAAACTGGCAATCATGGGCTGTTAGTTGTTATTTTCCACTTAAAATAAAGCGACAGATATTGCACAATGACCTTGTCAGGCAGGGAATAAACAGTTTGAATTAGCTCCGTTAGTCCAAGGGCAAAATTATTGCTTGAAATCATTCCTCAATGCCTCTTCAAGTCAGTATGAAGTACTAATGTGGCACAAAAAGCGAGCCTAAAAACCCTTGAGTGGATAGATTTATGTCCAAACAAATGCTACTGACTGCTTTAAAGAACAGATTTTTTAATATCAGAACTAGTATGCAGTTTGTGCTTAAAAGTACTGAACTAACCTTTATCAATGCAGGCGACTGCGACCAAAGAAAAAGAAATTTGAGGAAATTGTTGCTGAGGTCTTTACAGGAATAGATCTCAGTGTGGCTAAACACTCCAGTGTGAAAGACACGAAGCTGCTAATACACAGCCACACATTATTTAGACACACATATCTGTTTTATCCATCTGATTGATGAGACACGGTCATATCTGAAGATCTGAATGTGGAAGCAACACACTGCCACTGGGCAGCTGGAACCATATCAGTTTCCATGTGCTCACGCTGAATCCTCACGATATCATTATAGCTTGAAAATTACATGATTTTAGTTTCCAAACCTTATGATCATAAAAGTGGTGGATCAACTATCAGTTTAAGAGTGTTCTACAGAAACTTACGCTTGAGGATGTTTCTCTGCTCCAGCTCCTCTGTGGTGGGTCTTTGGCTCAGACGCCTAAAAAGAGGAAATGATTTAAACATTTCACTTCTACTGAGAAACAACATGAATATTTTTGTTTGACACCCTTTGTTGTTGACAATCCAAAACCTGTTTACCACCAGCCTGTCTGCTTCATCAAGGAGAAAAGGCCAAACTCCAGCACAGATTTTTACTGTGCATCATTGTACCAGTACACCACCCACAGCTACACCAAATGATAATTAACAGCCTCTCGTATTACCCCATGCCAAATCTATAATAAAAAGTAACACCTACCTACATTTTCACAGCATGCTTTATGTGTGTGATTGTGTGTGAGTGTGTACCTGACTAGTTTGCAGCCTATCTGCTGGCGTAGCTCGTGTCTCTCTGTCTCGGAGCTTCGTGGCAGAATATTTTTCTCCTCCAGCTCCTTCTTGCTGGGTCGGTTTCCCAGCTTAATGTTCAGGGTGTCTCGTCGGCGGATCTTCATTGCCAGAGAGCCTAAAGCAGACACACAACAGAGATAACTAGTATCAGACCTATATGGAGATCAGCCACAGTTAACAATGAATCAACAATGAAACAAATGAAGCCCCTAAAAATCTAAAATGTCAACATGGCATCTAGCTGATGTAGTACTTTAGTTACCAACATTACAACAAAGATGAGTCACGTTGGATGAAATGCGGATTAGAAGCACTGGTCAGTTTACAAGCTACAGTCGCTAACAAATAAGAGGCCAAATCATCTGTGCTAAAGCTGAGGCATCATTTGGCATTCATAACAGCATAACTTTTTCCAAGCACGAAATTCACACCAAGCGAAAAGGCGTCACAGTCACTGCATATTGGATAGTTTAAAAGTTTCCATTTCACTCTGATAGCAGGAAGATCTGGTACTGAGCAGAACGCAAAAGCAATGATAATGCTCTCTGTCCCTGCAACCATTCAGTGTCTTGTGACATTACGCATTATTTTACTGGAAATGTTTATTCAATAGTTATGAATATACAAACTCGGACATGACTAAAATGTAAAACCTATAATTAATAAACACACACATCTATTGCTGTCTAAATCAGAAACTTTTAGAATATTCAGCAACTTTTGCTGCTTTATCTTAAACATTTGGACTAACACACATTCGATTTGTTGGCAAAACCATTTCAACAATAACATTCACAAGTGATTTGCCACCACAGCAACGCTGCTTGTTTACATTTGCTGCCATTCCTGATTATTCCACTACTAAAGAACTGAAGTATGTTGATCAACTGTAAAAATCCCCAACCAGCTGCAGGGAGATTCCAGAACTCCCACACATTTGCAGAGCGATTGGCGATTTCTCCAAAAATCTAGAGGAACATTCTAGGACTCCCAAAAACTTGCAGAGACATTCCAGAATTCCCAAAAATCTGTGGGGTGACTTGAGAATTTCTAAAAATCTGTAGTGAGATTGTAGAATTCTCAAAACCTGTAGGGAGATCTTAGAACTACAGAAAATCTATAATTGTAGGAGTCCAAAAAAAAGACTACAAGGAAATTCTAGAGCTCTTTCAGATTCTAGGAATTCTCATAAATCTGCAAGGAGATTCCAGAACTCCCAAACATCTGTGGAAAAATGTGACAACTCATCAAACGCCCATGAGAACTCCCACGAGAATGATTCTAGAAGTGTTGAGAATCTGCTGTCAGGTCCCAGAAGTCTCAAAAATGAACAGATCAAAAATATGTGTTCAGGTTCTTGAACTGCCAAAAATTTGCTGAGATTTGAGAATAAAAATATGCAGGGAGATTCTTGAACTCCCAAAAGTTTGCATGAAGATTACAGAATTGTCAAAAAATTTGCAGGAAGAATGTACAGCTCCAAAAATTTGCAGGGAGATTGTATAATTCTCAAAAATCAGTCGGGAGATTCTTGAACTCCTAAAACTCTGCATTTACATTCTGGAAGTCTCAACAATCTGCAGGGAGATTCTTGAAGCCCCTGAAATCTGCTGGGATATCAACAGAATGTTTAAAAAGAACTTCTGGGTGAATCTAGAACTCCTGAAAGTCTGCAGCAAGATTCTAGAAGATTTGTCAAGTACCAAAGATTTGTGGAGATTTTAGAAGTCCAAAGTATCTGCTTGTAGATTCAAGAACTCTCTAACAATCTAGATTCTAGAAGCCTAACAAATCAGTAGGGAAATTCTACAACCCATCTGTTTGGCCTTAGCTATGATGATGCCATCTTAAAAGTAACTATGGAAACTTCTTCCTCTTTGAAAGCTGTCACGAAAACTCAAAGTGATTCTTAAAGCCCTGGTCTACCCAAATTACACCACAAACTGCAAGTGCACATGACTATGACTTGCAGGAATCTACAAATTGTGTGAAAGTACAGGAGGAAGAAGTCAGTGACCCGGTAAGCCACTGTCTACCAGTTTTTAGCCAGAATTTGAAACCATTTACAAAATAAATTGACACAAACAACCCGCGCATAGTTACATCACAGTTGAGTTGTGTAGTTGAGGAGCTTTTCTAAAAGGTTTATACAGTTTCTGCTGGTGGCATAGTGGCTTTTCATCCACTGTTGTGTGATGTATTATAAAATTTGAATCATACTGGTTGTGTACTCGTCCTCCTCCTCTTCATCCTCATCTCGGTATAGGATTGGTCCGTCAGAGTCCGAGTCACTAGTCTGGCTGTCTCTCGGCCTATCAGGGATCACTGTGACCTCAGCCTGCTCTGTATTCACGCTGAGGCCCTGCGGCTTTTCTGTTCCCTCTGCTGACCTGTAAGAAACAACAAGAAACTATGAGTACACATGTTTAGTGAAACAGAATATATTCTGAGACTTGCAAAACTTAGCCACCACAAATTCTTATTCTACACCATTGCATTATTAAGATTATAGATTTGTCGTCAATCAACTCATTCCTTTCATGTGAGTCCAATAAGACTACTGTAATGCACTCCATAAACTTAGATACTGAGAAGGAGGGGGTAAGGAATCAATAACTTTCATGTCCTAACTAGATTTTTACCTCGGGCTGTTCTCTCTACCACTCTCCACTTCTCTCTTCTTTCCATCTTCTCCTCCCTCTCCTTTCATCCTCTCCTGTTTCTCCTCCTGTGAGCTGCTGTTCGTCTCCCCTTTTGTGAAGGATGTGTCCTCGGTAGTGGTGTTGACATGAGAAGACTGCACTGTGGTTTCAGGAGACACACCTTTGGGGGTCTCCTCACTCGCGGTAGAAGCACCGGGAGTAGATTTAGTCTCTAGACCAGGTTTAGAAGCAGCCTGAGTTCCCTCTGTCTCATTGGCCGAGGCTGTAGGTGAGAGAGGCTTGGTGTCTGAAGACAGGGGAGAGGATTTGACCTCCCCAGGCTGGCTAGGAGTCTCTGCGGAGGCTTTCTGAAGTACAGAGGAAGAGGTGGGAGGATTTGATTTCCGGTTGACCTTTGCATCGGTCCCGTTAGACTGTGCTGCAGCGCCGGCGTCCTTAGACGCACGAGAACGGGGAGTGGAAGTGGAGGTTGGGGTGGTTTTTGTTGTGTTTCCCGTCTTCTTCGACGATTTGGCTATGGAGAAGTGGGAACAAGCAAATGTGAAAAGTGAGAAATAGAAAAATTGACTTTTCTTTACTCTAAGTACTCAGTCTTCTGAAGACATGCAAGACAAACAAAAAATGTCAACTGTCTAAAGTCATACATGTAGTTGCATTATAAAATTCTGAAATTACATTTAGTTAGGTATTGTCATTGTGTTTTAAAATATATACTTTATATTTTTGATTACTAAAAAGCAAAAAATGCATTTGAAGAAATATAAGTAATCTTCCTTTATGACTCAGTCAGCAGAAGAGGCACATCTTTGATTGACAGCCAGCAGGTTGTGAGAAAAAGTTAACACACTCGCGCTGTAGCTACCAAACTGTGGCCAGACAATGTGTTCTTGGCCGTGTTGAAGAGTAAGAATCACACAAACATCTACTGGCAGGTACGTGCACATGCTGTTCAATTAGCTAACAGACAATTTTCTGCAATGAATGTTTGTTTGGTTGCTTGTCCAACAAGCTAAAGTAGGACAAAACTACTGTTAATGTCTGTAAGATAGATAAGGAGCAGTTTGGTTAATGTGAGTTGCTGTTTAAACTCTTGGATCCAGTGAAGCTGCTGTCTGGATGTTAGCCAGTGTTTCCATCTACCTGTGATTGAACACCAGCATTACTGCTCGAACCAAATGCAGTTTAAATCAAGCATTTTGACTGGCTGTGCTGAAAAATTAATGGGGGTGCCATCATGGTGTATAAAATGTTCATTTGTTTTACCCCAAGTCGAAAAGATAAGATCGTCCTTTGTTGCACAGGACATTAGATTAGAACAAATCTTTATGCTGTAACAAAAATTACAACAACAAAAAAACAAAAAATGGTTTCATTTTTAACTCATGATTAATGTGTTTTTATTAACCATTTGTTTAGACTGTAAAATGTCAGGAAAATGAAAAAAATGATTATTAGAGTTAGTCGTTTTCACATGAGCTGTTTTACGTCACAGGCCTATTGATTAATAAAGCAGACAGTATATATAAGCATTTCACAATTTGTCTATCCTGAAACAGTAACTGCTCTATTATAACAAGCTGGCAGCAATAACATTTTAGGGCAGCAAATACAGAATACCTGAGGTAATACCGAATGAAGCAGCTTTTCAAGGGTCTATAAAGTGTCTTTGTTTGACAAAAGTAGCCTGAGGAAAGGTTTGTACCTAAAATTTTATTCAGTCTCTAATGAAATGACTTTTGTCTACACTCCTTAGAAAACACACAGAGGTCTACAGAAAAAAACTGCATGAACATCACATGCTGTATTCTGGGCTGTGTGTTACTTTATTGAGCCATGCTGTACATTAAACAACAACACACACATACAGTGGATAAAGGGTGATGATCATGTGCTAACATCATGCCATGAAAACCACACAAGCTTGTGAGAGCTCGTTATGGAGGCCATGCTACACTGACCGTACTTCCACGCATGCTCTGTCATACACAAACACACACAGTTGTACGGTAGAGGCATTTCCAGAGCAACACAAATGAATCTTCACTTCTGCTTTCTCAGAAAACAGAGATCATTAATGAAACCCTTCTACAGTTACTCACTTGACTGGAAATCCCTTTTAACGGGGAAAGGACACTATCAAAAG
Source organism: Amphiprion ocellaris (assembly GCF_022539595.1). Lineage (NCBI taxonomy): Eukaryota > Metazoa > Chordata > Actinopteri > Pomacentridae > Amphiprion > Amphiprion ocellaris. Next base: position 5,140,562 of record NC_072781.1, read on the forward strand.
GGAGAAACAGGGAAACACCATTTTGCCACTTGACACTTTAAATACAGGTTGGTGTGTATATGAAGCCATGGTGGGCAGGTGTAGAAGGCTTTATAGTGAGTCCTGTTTTCCTTCAAACAGTGATACAAGCGCATTTTCCATGCAGGAAGGCAGGCAGGGAAGAACATCTACAGACCGACTGGCTTCAGTCCCAACTAGCTGAACTTACCAGTACCGCGACTGGTGGTGTTAGTGCTCCGAGGGTTAGCCTTAGTTTGTGTGGCTGAGCCAGTCTTGGCTGTGGTTTTAGCTGTCTTTTTAGTCCCCGTGGCACCATCTTTGTGCCTCGTGGCTGCGGAGCCACCGGCAGGTTTGGAAGAGGACGGCAGTGTGGCACTTTGCTGTTTTTTAGCCTGAACGTCTCGATGCCGCACCTGAGTAGCCCGGGTGGTTGGTTTAGTATCACACCTCTCTGAGCAGGTCAGAGGAAGCAGGAAGGAGAAATGCAGTATTTATAAGGTTAAAAGCAGGATGAAAATGCTCATCTGTGCAAACGAATGCACAACTGGACATGCAGACAAGCAGATAGAGACAGATGAGATGCTGAAAGATAGAGACAGCTGGACGGAGCTGATGATGATAAAGGAGTGCTGCACAGCTTTCCCATAAGATTGATGTACCCATTAACCTTCCCAACCTGCAGTGTCATGTGACGGTATGTGTGTCCTGCTGCTGGATTTGCAGTGTTTGTTGCCTATGCCTTGCTCACTATTGACAAATGAAAAACAAATGGCTACAAGTTCAATGCTAACAGGGTTGAGATGAAAACAGCACAACACTTAAGCAGCATCAGACACAAGACCGGCGGCATGTCTCCTGAGAGAGAGGGAGGCATTAGGAGAAGGAGATACTGCTCTGTTCAGACTGTGAATGCCTACTGCTGGCTGATATAATGGGAATATCTATTTGAACACATCAGACCCCCTCATAGATCCCACAGAGAATTCAATGTCAACCAGAAAACTGCTGCTGATAGAAATGCAGCCCACAGCTAGGAGAAAGAAGACTTCAAAGCATTTATAAAAAGCTGCTACATTTAGTTCGAGCGTATGAAACTGGAACTGCTAAAGGGGCTGTGAAATTCCCACATTCCTGAGTAACATGACATGTTTCAGACTGACTTAATACTTTGTTTGGAAGAGAGAAGCCATATGTATCAACAATTACAATCGAACACTTATAGTACATTACAGTATTTCTAGTATATGCTCATTAGCCCGCAAGTCATTCTACAGTGAACCACAACATAAACTGTTGCTCTCTCTCTTATGTAAATGTGAAAATCTTCACTTACTATAGCCCTTGCAGAATTTAGAAGCACAGCATTGTGGAAAACATCTGCTTACGAATAAGCACTGGAGAACATTTGCTTTGTGGTCTACTGTGTATAATAATATCACTGTGGATTCAAAATATCTCCATGTTTGAGGAAAAATATATAAACCTGTTGCATAACATACTCTATATAGGCTTGGCAGAAATATTTTCATGATCATTTATAATCAAACAATAGATAAAGAGGTTCTTGGAAACAAGGTTTCCATTTTTATTTTTTATTCTCCAATCTCATTCCTCCTTATTTTTCCTTTCTCTGTAGGTATCAGAATCTTTTCATTCAAGGAACAGCACAGATATATCTAATTCTCAATATATGCCACTGCAATATCATTACAGGTCTAAAGTCTCAACTTGTGCAGAAATCCTATTGTTAACAACTCCTATTAGCAATGGATTACAGGTCATAGTATTAGTTAAGTTACACAGTAACTGATCCAAAAGTTACCTGTTTTGTCCTCAGCGCTGACCGGCCCAGCGACTGGTTCCTCTGGCAGCGTTTCTGGAGATTCGATGTCCACTTTGACTTCCTCTGATGTCGAACTGGATGTGGCATGTCCATTCAGATTTTCACTGCTGATCGTTTCATCTAGGAGAGAAGAAATGCATACTTTTTGCATGCTTACTTGCAGACTTAGAAGTAAGCTGTAATCACAGCTCCCTCAAGGGTTATTTTTAATGGTTGACTGCACATTGTTTTCCTGTTGTTTTTTTAATTCAAAATAAAGGCAAACATCAATAAAAGACAGTGAAAATAAACTAGTAAACGCCAAAACATGTGAATGAACCATCAGACAGACCTTGCTCAGGAATGAGAACTCCTTTCTTGATCAGCTCTTCCCTCGTTTGTCTGGTAGAGATTTTCCTCTCTAGAACTAAAAGATGAACAAGATCAACGTCAATTTTAGGGCAGAATGATTTGAGGAAAAACTGCAATGATACTGACAACCATTGTGTTGCAATGTGATTAGCAACAACAAATTTCAAAGTCAGGTTTTAGTTTAACATTCCATTTGCGTAAAAACATATGATGGAGCATCTGACTTTGAAAAACCATTGACACAACAGCTTAAACCTTTGGGTCAGATGTGCTGCATAATCCTAAAATGCAGCCTTTGCAAATAGCTAATTAGACTGTTTTAAATTGTAATTTCAATTTGAAATCAATTATTTGTTCAGCCCTAGTCAATAAATGATTCAGTAGGGGAATCAAACTGTCTTCCTTTGACTTGTTCTCTAGCTCCAGAAATTAATTCACACAAGAGTCTATGAAAGCATTTCACAACAGCTATGTTCCCCTGCTTATTGCGAAAACGCCACTACAATCCCTCGCCCCACAACAGCAACACACTTCAAGTCACAGATGAGGAACTAAGCTAATTCTGTCACCCTGCTGCAACCGTCCTGCTGTTTTTCTCTGTAAACTCTTGAGAACAGGATCATGAGGAATAAACCTGCTTCATTCATAAAGAGGTCTGTCCACAGCTGAGCTACAGAACAAGCACACACAGAACTGATCTCTCAGTTAGAGCTGAAAAGATTAGTTAATCGATTGGTCCATCAACAAAAAATAATCTACAACTAACTTATTATTGCCAGAAGGCTGAATATTTCTGATGTCAGCATCTCAAATGTGGCAATTTGCTCCTTATCTTTTCTTTTCTTAATACCTTTACACTGTAGACAGATGGTTGGATAAAACAAGGAATCTGAAACCACCAACTTGATATTTGGAAAATAATAATGGCCATTTTCTGACACTTGCTAGACTGCCAGAAAGGAACAAAAATACCTTAGATTTTTGAAACAGCGCACTCCATAAATACAAACAGGACTGCACAATGGCCAAAATGCTCCAAGCTACACGTAAAACTATTTCAGTTTAGATTTCACTTCCAAATCTGTGTTTTATTCAAATTTAATGTTACAAGCCAATAGAGCAACAAGTTATTGGGACTCAAAATTAACAAGACATCTGGAATAACACCTGCAGAATGCATCAGAATCAAGAGGAGAAAGCACTGACATGAACTCCATGAGAAAACTAAACGTGCTTGACAAAAGAGGATGTTAACTTATTGACTATGAGAATAGAAAGGAGGAAACATTAAACACTCTCGATGTTCAGAGGTTTAAGCACTGAATCTCTGATGGCTTCATCTCTGGCTGCCCCTGACCTCAGATGTTCAAAAACTTGGTAAAATAATCACTAAACTAATAGCCAGTGCTGTGGGGCAATTTCTGCTTCTCTATGTGTAAATTGTCCAGAACACCCTGAAACCAAGCAGACAGACATGGAGATTGAAAACATACACACAGATATACAGCAAACAAAAGATAACAGCTGCCATCCAAGAAGAAAAAGAGTCTCTGGTTTTTGTATTTACCTCTGTTCCTATTTTTTTTTCCAAGTCAACACTTCAGAAATCAATCAGTGAGATCTACAAACAAACCGTTCATTCTTTTCCTTTTAAAGCTCCTCTGAAAGCAAAACTGCTCCTGTTCACACCTCATGTTCCACACAAATCCAAAACCACAAGCCATGATGCTGTCCAGACACTTGATTGAGGAGAACAAATCAGAAGCCAGCTATCACCTTGTTCATACAGTGTCACACACCGGCGTGCAACACGTCCTACCTTTGGAAAGATCCTGGAACTTGTCGCTGGTCTTCTTCTTCCTCCACTTCCAGGGTTTGAACAGTTTTCCCAGCGACGACAGCTTGCCTCGCTGCTGCCGCGATCCAGGGGCATTCTGGGTATTGGTGGCGCTGTCTACCACCACATCACAGCTGGCCAGAGATGATGATTTCTCCAGCCCATCAACTGCAACACACACATGCACAGTTGCATAAATGTAAACAGACACAAAAATCAGATCAGCATCGTTATACGACTAAAACATGAGCTCCACTGTTCTGCAGTTGCTATAGATGAAGGTCGATCTTGTGATACATGGAAATATTACCCATATTTGATGTTGATTTATACACTAAAGCCATTTCAGACATAGACCCTGGCCTATTTTCTGTAAAGCTGCAATGGCAATCTTACAAGGTTTGATCTAGAAAAATTTTAGTATCAGTTTTTACATAATACAAGTCAGGACTGCATGTCATTGCATTAACAAACAGGTCCACAAGCGACATATTTCATGCAGGGTTGTCTTTACACATTTCAGCACCAAAATTGTTTCAAAAACATCATAGAGTGGTAGTGGACAGCAAAATGTTTATAAAAATACATAATGTAATATGAGTTTTGGCAGATCATGAATAGAAACTGACGTTTAGTTTGTCGCGTCCTTTAACAGACCAAGGAAGCCAGCAATGTTACTTATTGGATGTCAGAAAAGGGCTTGATTTATACAGATAAGCAAGAAATGTAATGTCTGGTAACTCCGAATCTGGACATAAATATGTTATGGGAATAGTATGACCAGTTTTAAACAAACAAGGACATCTTTTCAACACAAACTGGTATCAATATTATCTTACTTGATGAAGTTAAAACGGTTTAAATTAATGGTTAATTCACAATACAACAGGACAGCAATATCTTGCCTACATTGACCCATCATGAGTGCACATCACAATTTAGGTGTGTGTAAGTTCTATGCCCCCAAGATTCAAGATTAACATCACAGGACACATTTTTAATAACGTTGTGCATACTGTTCTGGCTTTGTTCCAATCATTGTTTGTTTTTTTTTTGTCAAATTCCAATGACTTATATCTTTATGTACGTAAAATGACTCATCTGAACTCATATGACAATGTGAAGGCCTCTCTTTGTTCATGTAGCCACTGCAGCACTGAGTCTCATAATGTGAAAAACACTTGCATACACACACTTGTTCTTACAAGAAAGTACACTTTAGATGGTATTTTGCAAGAGCAGGATTATAGCAGTGTTTCCATTTTTTGACTAGTATGCAGTTCTTGCAAGAGTATCCTTTAATTTTTCTGCTTTTTTAAAAACTTTTACCCATTATACATAGATCTGGTTATTGATTGTTACTGTAAATTGTTAACTGAGTATTCCTGTCACAGCTGAACACAAATCAGCAAGTTGCTTTGAAAGACAAGATGGGAAAACAAATGCTAGGAAGTATTGTCATGCACTATATTGTTCTCATATATCTCACCCATTCTACAACTCAGCTTTCAACAGCCAAGGGGTAATATTCCTAACTCTGTACAGTATTTCCAGTGTGTGTCTTGGCGAGATCCCTGTCCTTCCACAACTCCTCCTCTTCCTGCTGAAAGATTAGAAGTGCTGTGAACCTTCTGGAAAACTGCAGACAGTGTGTGAATAGCGTGTGTGTTTATGTGCATGTGTACAGGAAGCTTACAGAGGAAAGAGAGGTGGTGTGTGATTCCTCAGGCTCAAGAAGAGGAAGGTTTTTGTTTTTTCAGCTACACAACACTGCTAAATCACTCCTGACCATATGGAGCCCAGCAGGGATCAAATGTTTAGAATTTCTGTGTACAAAATTTAAGTTTAAAAAAAAAAAAAAAAACATGCTCTGATAGAAATTTCAAGTTACTGCCCATCAGGATGGAGCATATACAGAGTCAACAGCAGGTGTCTTCAAGCGGCAAATGACACTTAACAGTCTCCTTATGTATCCCATCCATTCTTCTTCCTCCTTCTGTCACCTCCATTACCCACAATGCAACTCAGTCAAGGACAGATAAGTCGAAGACCGAGGTGTTATGCTGGTATTTGTTAATGTCACTTTAAACTGCCATCTTTGTCACTGACAGTTTCTTTTGCAGTGCTTTGCTAATTTATGCAGACAAATTATTCATTCACTTGCACAAATAACTAAAAACTCCTGCATATTGTGTTGAGAGGAAGTGGAGAATATTTATAAAACCTGTGTGTCGATATTGATTTGCAAAAGTTATCAACATTCATCAAAACTTTAAATGTATGGCTTTAAAATGTCATGTCCTCTTTGCAACATGTAAAAAAATCTACTAAAGCTGACCTGAATTCTTCAGAGTTTCAACTGTTGCAGTTATAATTGATGTCTAAATCAGTAGTATACATGCATTGCCACAAAAATCTCAAACACATGAAAGAGGAAATAGTAATTCAATATTATTCAGTATGCACCAACAAGAATTATTATCAGTTATCCTCAGACAGGAACATTTAGCCACAAGAAAAGCACTCAGAGAGTGCAGTACTCCAAGACTGTCCATTCCCCCATATGGTACTGTCAGAAATGCAGCATATTTTTGTACAAATGCAGCATTTTTTTTATTAGTTACTGATGATCAAAAATCACAGCAACATAGAATGTGACCATTTAATATAGATGTACCCACAAACAAAATGACCTTGTGCTGAGCACAGGCGTGTGTTATGCATGTGTACGTTATGTACGGATACTGAATCATGTGACTTAAACATGCAGCAGGCAGGGGAAATTGATGGGACTCAGAAACACCCCCACAATTTAATCAATCATTCCTTGTATCACTTCTGATGAATAAGTCCCAATAAGTCCGCAGGGGTGGATTTGTAGTAGGATCACAATCATGTGATCGTCAGCAGGCAGCTAACGTAGTGTTCACTTGTTGTCATAGTTACAGTGATGCCGTGCCGCAATCTGGCAATGATACAGAAATCTTTAACAAATCTGTGGATCCAGACTATAAGCTGCATCACTGCCAAAATCTAATGAGGTGGTCCTTGAGTCATTTCCTGAAAATTTCATCCAAATCTATTATTCCGTTGTTGAGTATTGTTGTGCACAGACGGAAGGATTCACATACGCCGATCGTCACATAACCCTGTGTTCCTTGGTGGAGTAATAATCACAGATCTTACCTTAGCAGCAATGACACTGGGCTGCGCTAGCAAGACGTCGAAAAAGTCAAGCATCTGAATACAGCCCAAATATTGAGTGCCACATATCAAAACTCTACAATGACCAGGACTGTGAGTAAAAGCTTAGCTATCTGCATGCTAACACAGTATGACATGATGTTACCAACCATGGCTAACTGTCACGTTGTCACATTACTGCCCAACGTGTCATTTGGCAGTTTTAACTAGTGCGAGAGGTTTGCTTAAAACATGAAGGAAAAGGGATTAAATAGCTGTTCTTTCAAAAAACTAGACCTCTGTTTTAATAAGGATGTGTTGTGCATAACTGTATTGTAAATGCATCATGCTGTTATCTTAGAGATAAGCTGAGCCGCTCTCATTTCATCTATTAACGCACATCATATCACACTCAAACACACACACACACACACACACACACACACACACACACACACACACACACACACACACACACACACACACACACACACACACGCACCTTTAAAAGCCCGGGAGGCAGGAAAAAGTACAAGACGTTCAGTTAAAAATCCAACAAAACGTGCAGATTATAAGACGTTCAGTGTGCCAGTGTAGCTGCTGAAGGATTTCAACAACACTGTCCAAATCAGCTCATGTCAATTTCAATACCTGCTGACAGAAACACAATAAAGTTTGTTTGAAAAGGCAGCAACAGTGGTTTTTCAATGCAATTTAAAATGCTTATGCAGCAACACAGTCAGCAAAAAAATCTGCTGTTCAGATCAAAGCTGAAACAACACTCAGCTAAGTTGGCCAGATGATCCAGATGTTCAGCACATTTGACAACAAAGAACTTATTATTTAGGCAGCTATTTGCCCAATGGCACTAAAACTATTGTCTGAAAAGTAAATATAAAGAATGCAGCTGAAATACAGGAAACCACGTTTTTTAACCCGTCTGTAATATCTTCTCTTTGAGCATATCTGCGGGGTCAAATCCATATCCTAACCTTCAGTTCACCTCAAAACAATCAATACTGTTGATTGGCTGGTTCTCCCCAGTGCTGACAGATTGTTGATGCCAATACTAGACATCGGTGGCCATCTGCAGCTCAATACACACTGATGGACATGAGCTGAAACTGATCATAAACTGTGTCTGACTGATGTTTACTGGTGATGATGTGTTTATTTGCTCATTTAGTCAATCACTGTAATGACAGTCTGTCAGTTTTGATCATTTCAAAGAGGTTTAAGTGTTTTTTTCCTGTGCTCTTATCACTTAGTTTGAAGTTAGAAAAGATGACGTCATATAACATTTGTTGTATCACTGTCAATCAAATCTGATCAAACCACATTCCCATCAAGTTTCTGACTGATAAACTCTTAATACCTAATTCCTTAACTCCTTATTTTATCATTAATATTTGAAATCTATGATTGTTGTTAGTCTTATCCTGGTTTTGATCATATTCAGGATGTGCCGTTTATGGTGTACTGAGAAATCTGGTGATTCATCTCCATGTAAAGATGACAAATATGAGCATCTTGGTTACTGTGTGCTGTTTGTGCAAGAGTCTGCGATGTTTCCAACACAAACTGGGAATGTAATCTGACATTCCTGTAATTGCTAACCTAACTATAAATTAATCTGACTGTGACTTTTGTAAAATTAGGCCATTTGGCTTTTGGTGGGTTTAAACACTGTCAAATGCCAACATCTCATTGCAAGTTTGGCTTATCGGCCTTATTGCCAGCAGTGGGAAACAAAAGCAATGGCAAATATTAATCATTTCCTCCACTTGGACTGGTGTCGGGTTGTCATTGTCACCACTTAGAACAAGACAGCAGTGGATGAAGAGAACCCAAGTGAAAATTCCATATCAGTTTGGTATTCATAGTCCAACAGCATGAACTCAGGTACCAATAAGAGAAACCCACCTAAACTGGCTGGCATATTCAGTTCCTTCATTATTGAGAGATAAAGTTCAATTTCTTTGTGAAAAACTTTTGCCGTCACTTTTGTTTGTTTCCTTTACATCACTTGGCTGAAGCCAGGCCTGTGAAAATCAGGCTAAGATGTATACTTGCAGCAGTATACTGTATTATTGTTTTCTGAGTGCTCCCACTAGCATAATTGGGTTTCTAAAAAACAGCGCAAGGCAGCATGTGCACATGTGCAACATAAAAACAGGATATTTAAAGTCCATGTAAATGCAGTTGTACTGAAATACGTGTTTTTATGGCATACTTAAAGCAAGAGTTACACTGCATAAAGTAGAATTATAATGACAGATGTCTCATTAGCCAAAACTGTAGAAAGGGGCTCCAACAGTAAAAAGCAATACGACCAGAGGATGTAATTACAGAAGTACTTTCCTTTTCATTAAATTACGCATTGTAAAAATCACAGGATTATTGCTCCCTACTGGATTTTGCTCACCTCATGACCGCGACTGCTCAAGGATATAGCGAAAAACAACATATGCAACAAAGCAATTAAGAGCACAAAAACCAAGAGTGAAGACATGGAAAAGCGCAGCAATGTTTGCCCTCCCTAGACACCAATTTAGTTCTCTCTCTGACATACACACACACAGTCACACATAAACATCCAAACACGCAGACACACACACACACACACTCATTTCCTGTTCCTGTGTTGATATCAAATCACAACAATAGGTGCATTTCAACAGCTGCTTTGTGCCTCTAATGATGGGAAAATCAGTAACAGCGATTATCATCACCATTAGGCCAACTATCAAACCTCTACTGGGAACCAAACGGGACAATGGATGGACTTATTATTCGCAGAACAGAGAAAAGAAAAGAAAGAGTAGAGGAGAGAAGTAAGGCTTATTGTTCAGTTTAGAGAAGGGGGAACAGAAAACAAGACCAGAGAGAGATCTGCTTTTTCTGTTTAAACTAATTCCTTCATTGGTGTGACAAACCGTTTAACTCAAACCAGGCAAAAGACTTTAAACTTCATTTTATTAGATACAAAATTATCATAAACGTCTAGTTGAAGAAAAACGGAAGATTTGACACTCATATGTGTTGTGTAGCAATTCAGGAAATCTACAGCCTACATTCCTATGACACATGCAGGACACACAGAGCAACATCAGCTTTTCTGATTCAATAAATCTGGGGACAACCAATTCACCATCCCCTGCTGCCATTCTACAGTGTTTGATACAACAGTATTTATTTTTCTTTTTTCTAAATGGAAAATCCAGTAATTGTGCCCACTAGACCAGTGGTTCTCAATGTGAAAGCCTTAGGGATAGACCTGGAAATGATAATTTCCATATTTTATACATATACAGGAGGTCCTCGGCTTACGACGTCCTCGACCTACGGCGTTTCGTCTTTGCGTTGGAACTCGTTGGGGGGAACTAGTTGGTGAGCGGACAAATACATCGTCATGTGGCGTAAGTCAGACTCTTCTGACGCTTCGAAGAAAAAGAAAGCCATCTCCATGGAAGTGAAATTAGATATAATAAAATGCTCAAGTTGTAAAAACAGTGCAACATATTCTGTTATCTTCTTGTAAAATGACTCATACATGCATGAAAGTCATTGGTATTCATGACATTTCCCAAGAACTGAATGGTATCGTGATGCACGTAACGGCTTTGTTTACATTTTTGCTGGAGTTCTGACTTAAGGTGAAAATTCACTTACGTTGATCCGTAGGAACCTCTGACATAAGTCAAGGACCCCCTGTACTCTCTGAACATTTCATCACATTCAAAAATAATGTAAAATTTACTGCTGCTACATTTATATGACATTTACATAAAAACTAAAATAGAAGCAACAAGCACACTGGATTAAATCAAGAGTAACAGACTAAAAGAAAACAGCAACCTGCACCTTTCCAGTTGATATCGCCAACATATTCATACATATCCAGGACAGAGCAAGTTAGCAATGACCACCTGATAAGTAAGTCATATCTACTTTAAAGACAAATTAAAGAAATCTGCTGCACTCTTCCACTCTGGAGGTCTCTATACTTTACGACCAGGCTGTGTCTGTTATTAAAAACATTTCTTTGAAAACTGTGAAGAATGACAGTTTCAGCAAACAGTCTGTCTAATATTACTTTGATTAAAACAGTTGTAGCATTTGTTACACTTAATTTGTGTTGTTTTACATTTGGCAGACTTGCAGGCTCATTATTAGAATGTGTAATTCGTTATAATTTACAGTTTTGATAAGGAAGTAAAAAAACGCCATTTGGTGATAAGGGTTGAGGACTTCATTTACTTTAAAAATCTTACAATCATCTCTTGTTCATAGAGCCCAATGCTGTTTGTGTAGGCCATACATTTGTGGAGGGGTTTCTGACTGAATTTAAGGATGTTTTTGCATGTGAAAATTGAAAAAAAAAAAAGCCTGGGGCATAAGGGGTTAGCCAATTAGCAATCCTAGTCTTATCAAATGTACAGAGGAGTGAGTTCAATCTTTATCTATTCATGTGGAAAATCCACACAGCAACAGAGCCGTAGGGGTTATGACCACTAAAGCACTTTTTACCAAAGTAGAGTGAGTAAAATGCTGTGCTTGTCATTATCACTTTTTCCCAGCTGTCCAAACACAGGTGTGAGAAAAACACTACTCCCCTCAACTTTTACATTCAACTTTTACAATCGCTGACCAACGGCTTACTAATGGAGAAATTAATACTACTGGTGTCTGAGAATCATGTTTCTACCAGGTGACATTCCTGGTTAGGGTATTACAAATAATGCTTGGAGGAACATTTTGTTCATCATGGGTCTAATCAGGTCAGCAACAATCAGCAAGGGCGACCAGCTGATCAGAATTTGCAACAATACTTTCACAGATATTCCATTTTATATCAAATGAAAGTGCTCACAGGGGCTCCCGGCTGGGCATTTTCAGCTGGCAAAAAAAACAAAACAACATACACACAGAGACACATAGCATTAAACGGCAGATTTGTTTTGTGACTGAACATTTATTGTGTTGCTACATAGAGGTGTAGCAGCTTTAATGTTGTTGGAAACCAGTGTTTAAACTCCTCTGAAACAAATTAGACTGTCATCCAAAGAACCAAGAGGAGCCGTAGTAATAATGACGGGAACCAAAGTGGAAGGCATGTGACGTAGACTCACACAGGGAGGAGCTGATGCTGATATTTTAGGTCACATATAGCAAACAGGAATTCCACCCTAGATCATCCTGGCTTGACTTAACAGTATGCACACCCGCTGGAGGTTTTAAAGCATCACAGAAGAACTTTGCCATGGTGCCCTTTCACTAGTTAAACCCCCACAATGCTCTCTGTTTGCTAACAAGACATTGTTTTGCATTATCTGTGAAAATGCGATCAGTTAGGACACGGTGTCGGCAGACAGTAAATATTAAATTATAGGATCAGTGGGAAAAAACTTGACTGACGCATCCCTACTTCTGAAATTAACTGTCAGCAATGAGAGAAGTGACAACATGAACCTCTATCAGCAAACAGACAGTCAAAGAATACAATACAAACCATGAGAAACTATGAAAACTATAAAGTACGCCTACTAAAAAATAGATATACTGTAAATTCTAAGATATCATTGATGGGGTGACAAGAAAAGATGAAATGAGGGTAAATCAGGCTAAGTCAGGGCTTCAGTTATGCTAAAGCAAATCTGACTCATTTAAGACAGATGTAATGAATTACAGCATTTAAATTACAACAATATGGCTCAAATCCACCTCAGCTGAACTCACGGATTGTGTTACACATTACAACTGCTGACTCGACTCCACAATTCCACAATGAATTTCACACTTAGGCATTTTATTTCTGAAACAGATGACTTGCAATGTCATGCTGGATGGGTGAGTCAGGATTTAGCAGCTGTGGAAATGGGTGGAATAATTAGAAACACAACTTGAGACACTACAGTCATCTGTATGAAGCAATCCCACACTGGATGCATTCAGGGCTACAATTACATTGCCAAGACACACAAGGCATTGATGTTTATGATATGAGTATGTATGATGCTAGCATATGTAAAACAAAATCTGTATTTTAGTATTCAAAACGTTAGGATTTCAGTCCCCAAGCTGTAGTTTTTGCTACATGGCATGGTATGGCATATGTGTGGTAAAACATTATTGCGTAAAAGCAGTGTACTGGGACAAAGACAGCCAGTTTTTTTCAGACGTTACAGCAGGAACATGTGTTGAAGAGGAGGGGAAAGGGAGAGGCTTCCTTCCTTCACTGCAAGTCACCCGGGAGGGAAGACGCAAACGTCATGAACAGAGGAAGAGGGATGGAGGGGAGAAAGAGGCAAAAAGAGACAAAAGAGAGCGAAGAGGAAAATCTGAGAAAAGAGGAGGCTGCAGAAAAGTGGGGCTGAAGAAAATGTGGGAAAGAAAAAGGCAGGAACAGGGGAAGGAAATATGAAGAATGCAAGGCAAAAAGAGGTGTTGGACGGGAGCGGAGGGAGGGGCGACGCTGGGCATTAGCAGCAGTTTCAACACTTGGGTCATTTCTTCCAACTCTTTTGCCAGTGAAGGCCGGAGATGCACAGCACAGCTTAACTCATGATACTCGCGACCATGCGGCTCAAACTAGGACTCACTTACCAAAAGGAAATCAAACCGGAAACTGCAGCTCACTTGTGTGTTAGTGTACACTCATAACTTCTGCAGGGAGGCCCAGAGCATATCAGTTTTATGTTAATGATCTTTCAATAAGACCCTGACAGAAATACTTCCCCTCCTGCTCTTAGTACTGTAGATTCAGCATTTAAAGCACACCACAACATCATTATATAACTCATAATGCAATCATGCAGAGCATATAGATCATCATTATGGCCTCAGGTTCCTATGCATTTTGACTTAAGTGCGCTACAAAACAATATGCGACTTACTTTAAATGCTGACAGCGTCATAAAAAAAGCCCAGTTTTGTTTTCATCCTGAGTCATGTGTCCCTTCCTGTACCTCGCTGCCTCAAAGAGTTCCCATAAACATGTGAATGAATGTGAACCGTTTACTTTTATGGCTTATGGTCAGCCCAATGACTACAGATGACATTAAAAAATATATTGTGACTTCAAAAAATGTTAAGATTTGATGTTTTTCTTTGTTGTATATGACAGGGGGAGTAAACTTGGGATTAGTCACAAAACAATACGAGTGAAGATCTTATCCTGAGACGACAGCAGACAAACAAATCTGACAGTTTCTGGCTAAAATGATTAACCAGTTGATTTAAATAAATAGTCAACAGTGTAATCGATGACGAGGACGAATCTGGCATGACAATGAAATCACAATGAGAGGGACAACATCCTTAAACAGTATTCATTTTTGACAGTTTGGTCAATATTTGTGCAATACTTCTGTCACTGAAATAGGAAATGCTCTTTTAAGATGCACTTTATAGATTTTTTTGCACAAGGTTACTTTTTTGATCTTGAATACAATCTTTTTAATAACCACAAGGGTGAAAATTAAAAAGATTGTATTCAACATTTAAAAAGCACCCTTTAATTTAATTTGTTGAGGGCCTGGTTGAAGAGTCACATATATCAACACTATTTTTTCTGTTTTTGACTGCGTACACAGTTATAAAGTTTGTTATGATGATTGTCAGTGAAGTTATCGATTGTCAACAAAGGCGGGTTTCTCTCTTTTTTCTCCGTTTATGTATTTTCACATCCCAAAACTGCATTATTGTCACCTTTTTCTGACACTTTATGAGCCAAATGATGGAAGAAATGAAATAAGTGCTAAATCTTTCAAGTGATTGTCCTAATAAACAAATAAAGTGTCATGGGCTTTGGGAAAATGAATAACAGAATAATCAACAATGACAATAATCACTAGTTTAGCAGCTCTTTGTGTGGCTAAAACAAGAATCTTGAGTTATAACTGAAGGATTTTCCTATAAATCCTTGACAAACTTGACCAGACCCACTTGTTGATTTAAGACATGATTTTGTGCTGCTTAATAAGTTCCTGATTGTGTATTAAATGTATATGCACCGAGGTTTCTCTGAGCCCACATAGTCCTCCAGTGGATCTGTGGTCTCCTGTAAGAAAAACTGTTAAAACAACAACTAATCTTCTCCCCCTGAGCTCATCTGGACTCGTGTCAAACTGGCTGCTAAATACATAAAGTCTTCAACAATGCAGCCTTATAAACAGCACTTTGGTTATACAACACTGTGGGGCTGCTCTAACAGTCGCTGTTTGACTACTTTTACAACAGCTGAGTAGCACAGCCAGCGATAAATTTAGCCGCACACACACACGCACGGACACACACGCGCGCACGGTGAGTATAATGATGCTGGAATTAATTTAACGCAGTTAGCTAACGTCCTATTAGCATAAAGCACTTAGCTTAGCGCTTTGTTAGTGAGTCGAAGTTGTCCGACTGAAAGGAGAGAAAATGACTTCCTGAATAAAGATAGCGGATTGTGTGAGAGAGAGACGCACACAAGAGGAAGGCAGACTGTATACACACATGTACAAACACACTCACCGCTCGTAGGCTGAGACACGGCAGACACGGCGGTCTGACCCATATTCTGCTCCCGGCACCGGGCCGGACCGGCGGCCCCCCCTCAACCCGTTACCACGGCCGTCTATCCCCGCATAAACCCCGTCCGCGGCCGGCGAGTCGGTTCATTTCAACACGCGCACGGAGAGAAAAGTTTCGCACCGTGATGGCTGAGTCGCTGGAAAGTTGGTTCACTCACTGACTGGGTCTCTACTACGTCGTAACTTCCCTCCCACCGCCTCCTGCTGCTCCTCCTGTGAGCCGCTCGAAAATGCCTCTCATTCCTCCAGGCAGATTAGAGGCGCTGTTGGGGTCAAAGGGTGAAGGGTCTGACACCTCCAGCCTCCAGTTTACACACGCAAAGACATCTAAATTAACTTTTTTGGTCAATGAAACACAGACATTTTTAATATATTTTCCTGTTTTTTATTACTTTCATTTCTCAGGGGTAATATTTAATTCCCCCCCCCCCCCCCAGGCGCTGTTGGCCTCAAAGGGTGAAGGGTCTGACACCTCAAGCCTCCAGTTTACACATGCAAAGATAACTAGACATTTTTTGTCAATTAAACAGACATTTTTTTATATATTTTCGTAAGTTTTCTACATTTTTTTTTTTTTTTTTACAATTACTTTCATTTCTCAGGGGTAATATTTCTGTTAATTTTCTTTCCAGGGGCTGCTGGGTCAAAGGGTGAAGGGTCTGACACCTCCTGCCTCCAGTTTACACATGGAAAGACAATTAAATGACGGAATTTAGCTGTAGAATTTAAAATAAATACATAAAAGTTAATATTTTTTAATCTCCTTCAAAAAACATGTAAAATTTTACTTACAGTGTTGTGTCTTTATAGCGAGAATCATTCCACTTCCTCACTTCCTCATCTCCCAACTACATACAAATCTATAAACATTAACCCCCTTTACTACATAATACAATACTGTAAAGAAATAAAGAATAATAAAACACAGACCTGATGACTCCATCTTAAGCATAAAATGTCCTGATACCACTTTTTTACAGACTCTGTCTGGTAAATTATTGTCAAGATGAGACATCATATATTCAGATATAAAAAGATAAAAACAGGGACTTACATAATAGACAGAATGTCTTTATCATTGAGAAAATTAAAAGTGAAAGTAAAAAACTACAGCTGAAAACAAACAGGTTTCTTGAAAGATGGTGACTAATACTACAGGTGATGCTAAAGTTTATTATCTCTGTTTCTCTTTTGATCTTGATTTAATTTGCTGTATTCCACATATTATCATTATCCGCTTTTATGCTTAAGCCACAAAGTATATTTGTACAATGCTGCTGCCACCATGATTTTACTTCATACATGGTACAAGGATTGCGGTTCTGAAGTGTGCTGTCTGTGCTATAACTAGTATGCAAAGTAGCTTTACCACAGAGAAATCACTTACTTTTATAAGTGTTAAGAACATCCAGGAAGTGAGCAACTGTAGAAAGTGTTTATGCATCTCCTCCATGTTATGTGCCCTTAGTCTAGAAAATCCAATAAAAATTAGGTAAAAAAGACAAGTTAAAGAATAAAAATCATGTCAACATGTCAATGTCTTTAAATAACTGTAGAATGAAAATACAGCAACATAATTCAAATACTTATGTGAACCACTGAAACAAAATTATGCATTTTCGTCCATTTTTCTTCATCTATCTTTTTTAAAAAAATTCAAACAGCTTTCAAAACAATTTTGACAATGGCTACTCACATATGTTTTGATATATTCAGCATCAGTCCAGTTCATGATCTCTTGTTTGTTGTTTGTTTGTCTCTCCTATCTTTTTCTTTCTGCTCTTCACCCTCACCCTGGCTGATAGAGGCAGATGCCTACCCTCCCTAAGCCTGGTTCTGCTGGAGGTTTCTTCTTCTTAAAAGTACAAATGAGGAAATAAAAATAAATAAATAAAAAGAAAGAAAGACAAAAGAAAGGAGAAAATAAAGGAAGAAAGCTCGCTCATACACCGTAAAATGTTATGAATGAATTTAGTCAAATCAACTATCTTTTCTGGTCTGTTTATTTGAATTATATGAGTTTAGGTAATTTTTTTCTAATCCAATTTAAAATGTCTATTTTTTTCTACTTTTTTTAATCTGAACCAGTTTAAATTAAAATATTGAGTTAAAAGAAAGAACAACTAATAGTTAACTCACTAAATTAAGTTAATAAGAAACAAAACTAGCATACACAGACTTTCCAGGATGCAATGTTGGTGAGTTATAACTCCCCATTTTAGTTTTTTTTAAGTTTGAGAAGACAGATATGGTGGAAACTGGCTACGTATCTCTGTCCAATGAAATTATGGTTGTTTCTTATTACTGTAATTGGGCACAGCTTCACAAACTGTCTTAGTGTTTTTGTCAGAAATGAAGATTTAGAAAACATGAAAGGAAAACTATATGCCTGTAACCTTTCCATCTTTACTCTGTCTTTTTGCTGTCACTATTTTTATAAAATGTAGTCTACTTTAAAGAATCAAGCCATTCATTGAAGGATGGATTTTCAGTGCTCATATAGTATTTGAGATGTAATCTGAGCACTGAAATAATTCCAATGTATACAGTTTTACATTCTACATTATTCAGCCCTTTAAAGTCGCTTTGATAAGCACTCTAATGCATCCATCAATATTATAAAAAATAGGCCACTTTGCGGAATGAGCAGTGTTACTTTTGCTCATTTTAAATATAATTTGACATTAATATCTTTGTACTTTTACCTAAAACAGAGCATTGATACATTTACTTAAGTCAAAAAGAAATCTGAGCATTTCTTCCACTACTGAGCCTTATTTTGATCATATCCAGTTTTTCTCTTTTACATTTCAGTGGGAAACACTGTTCACTTTACTCCACCGCATTTATTTGCCTGTTACAGTACTTTACAGATTACATAATGCTAAAAAAAAACACATGATGAGCTCATAAAACACATCAGGATTAAAATCAGCAGATCGCTGACATTTATCTTGTGACTGACTGTAAGACTTTAAATGATCGTAGAATATGTTTAATAATAAAAAGAGATTTTTATAGCTGGCCTTAGTATGTTTTTTCTTTTTCTTTCTTTTTTTTTTTTAACCCATTCATTATCTCACAGGAACTTACGTTTTTCAGGGGAACTTTATGAGGGCCTGACGCCTAGTTTGGAAACCACAAATGTTTTACCACAAAACAACTACTTCTACTTTTATGTAATTTTAAGTATAATTTTCATTTTGACTTAAAAAGGATTTTAAATGTGGGACTTATTTGTAAACGACAGTATTTTTTCTTTGTCTTAGTATTAAAGCAGTCACATTCTTCACTAGTAGTAAAGGATGCAGCTGCTTCTTCCACAACTGTAAATGAATTTGTCATAGCTTTTAGTACGTACAAATAAGCTTGTGTATGTGCTGACTAAAGACTGTACAATCTGTGGTGCAAACCTCCACATGGATATCACAGAGACCCAGAAATAGACCTCACAGATAATAACAGTGGGATGGTGGCTGTGATGGGGCATAAAGTAGTACTAAAACAATTCAGGTCAGTTAGAGCCACAGTTATGGATTAATCTGAAATTTCTCTCCTCAGTTAATGATTTGGTCTTAAAATTCCAGTATTAAGCTCAATGTGAGGCCAACAAATTGTTTGTTTCGATATGACAGCTATTCGGAGACCAAGATTTTTAGTTTTCTTATCACAGAAACCCAATTAAAAGCAGTTAAAATTTTACTGTTTGTGTCAAAAAGAAGTGACAGTGACAATCAGTTATAAAATATGATATGTAATATCTGGTGGTAGACATGATTTACAAATTCCAAGGTCCTCCTCAGCCACAAGTTTAGTCTCTGGCTCTAAATGTTAGTTTATAGACATTCCGCCAAGACAATAATACACTTTTGGAGTAAAAACAAAACATTTAACGATATCTGTGGGACAGGCTCGGGAATGGATAATATATTTAGCTTACAGTCTGTAATAAATAAATGAGTTCAGTGTCTGGACAGTGTCTGTGGCTCCAGAGGAGGGTCAGGACTATGAGCTCTGCCCTGGAGGCATTTTATTATGAAAAAAAGGAGATGACAGTGAACTCCGAAGCCAGCCGTGAGAGGGGTTAGAGCAGAAAATCAGTCAAGTGTGGTCAGCATGGCCATTAAGTGTGGACACAGAAGTAATAAGAGTTCACACCACTGCTCACTAAACCAAACCAAACCTCAGACTCTCAACACAGCAGGCAACTAGTGTGTGTTTGACGGCGAGCTTTAGCCGTCATCACTGTCCAAAGGGTGTCAGTTGAGACTTTGCAGAGCATGACTTGACAGAAATGACCCATTAGTACACACACACACGCACACACACACACACACGCAGCGTAACACGAGCAAACTTGGCTGATGGGGAAATGAAATGACTCTCCATTAAGGCCAAGCCTGCCACCTAGTGTTAACTACACATGTCAAGTAAACTCAGCTTAACTAGGAGACTGGAGATTTATCATGAAGTAAAACTTCTTCATAGCCGATATAAAGCTTTTATTTCCGCTCCTCTATGTCAGTTCTGTGGGCCCTCATCTACCTTTTCTCCCCTAAGTCATTAAAGAGTAAGAAGACATAAATAGTCTCAAAAATAGAGCACACTGCTGTAGAAGCAAGCCATAAACATTAAACAAAACAAATTTATCATGTTCTGACAGGAAAAATGGGGCAAACAAAGGGAAGCAGTATATTTGGATCCTGCAGCAGCAACGCAGACTGAACTTATTAAAATGTTTACAAAGCCTTAGCCACCGCCTCTTAATAGTAACCTGACTTGACTGTAGGCAGTCAATAATATCACATAATTAGCATGGCAGAGGCATGTTTTCAGTGTCGTTTGTAAGTTTGTTTGTTTGTTTGTGTCTGTCCGCAGGATTATGCAAAAACTTCCAAGTCAAATTTCATGCAGTTGAGTGCAGAGATGGAGCGTGACAAAGGAAGAACCTGTTAAATTTTGATGCATTGGCAGAGGACTGTGCCCTGAGAGAGCACTTCTAGTTGTACACGAGCCCTTTGACTGTGGCTGATTTGAACCTTGTTGTTCTATCTTGGCTCTTAAGATGGCATGATGTCACTAAACTTAAAGGTCCCATATGGTGAAAGTCCATTTTTATTGTCTTTTGTGGGTGCTATAAAATATAAATGTATGTGGTGTAAAGTGAAAGTGCACATTTGCTGCACTTTAATATAGCCAAATTTTAAAAAAAAAAGATTCTAATTTATATTTTTTCTGTTTCGCTTGTCAGACAACAGAAAAAGTATAAAACAGTGACTGAAACACAGCTGATTGAGACTACATGTTTACCAGCAGTCACCTTACAGCCATGTCCAAGCAGCTGCTCTGCACCACTAAAATACTGATTTTGTAAACACACACCCTGACCCTAGAGGTTGGATCCTAACAGTCAGCTACCATGTGGTCAAGTGTTTTGCGCTGTCAATCACAGATGCAGAGAGAGTCTTCTTCCTGAAGTGGGTGTGAACAGCTGCAACTCAGCTGCATTTAAAGCCACAGACACTGAAACAGCTCCTTGAGAATAGAACTAAAACATTATATAGTAAATTTAACCATCTTTTTGGTATTTTGAGCTGAAAATTGAAAAGATACATACCAGGAGCATCTGAAACTCCTTCATTAATTTGCTAAACAGGGGCACACATATGAGACCTCTGACCACATTTGAGCCACCAGTTTTGACAGAGCCTTTTCTAAACCTCCAAATTCAGTTTTGTTGTTCGTATACAATAATGGCATTCAGTACACATTCAACTTAGGAGCTGCCAAGACAACCACAGCCTTACGGGACTGTCATTAGTTAATAAGATCGAAGTGGATAATTGAACAGGAAGGAAGTCAGTGAAGAGGTGGGAGTAAAAGGACAGAACAGGAGAATGGAAGTACTTAGAGAGGTTAGCAGAGAAATATGACTGTGTTAGCATTGACTGGAAGGTAATATCATTTACTCTACAAATCAGCGATGCATACTGAATTTATTGGAGGCTGCATGTGTTAAAGGATGGAGGAAAATGTTACTGCGATCCACAAACTACTGACTCAGCATGGATGCTTAGTTACAAGGGGATTCCACAGTATAACTGGATTGCAATTCCTTCAAACTTCATGCCCTCAGCTTCTATCTCGGGTGTGTAAAATCCACCAGAACCAGAGATATGTGCTAATGTTTAAAAATCCAAAAGAGCTTTATTGATAATATGATCCAACCTTACGTGCACTTGACCCAAACAGACCCTCCAAAAAAATTAAGATTACCAAAGTCCACGTCTATCCGTTTAATGTATGCTTTTATGCATTTTATTACATTTTATGTTCATTTCAGCACGTGTTCTGTGTTCCACTGACTGCAGGACGTGTTTACTCCTGGTGCTGTTGAAGCTAAATCATTTTTCCTTACTTTACGCTTCATTCTCCATCTGCCTTAAAGAACACAATTTTCTCCTGTAATGTGATCACATATACACTCAGGTATTACACATATTGAACCACACACCCGAAACCCCACTTGACCCAGCCCGAGCACAAACATGGCATCATGGTGACACAGTTACAGTATTTTTTTCTCAATAAATCTCACCTCAGAGCCCCAGTAGACACATTATATTTGCTGACAGACCGTTGCTGTTGCCACCTTTAGTTCTTTAGCTTGTTGTGGGGTGTCTTTGCTTTTTCAGTTTGAGATCAGGTTCCTGACATGGCCAGCTGAGAATATTTTTCTCTGAGAAGCTCTTCGGTTGCTTTGACCTTGAAGTTGCCGAAATGTGTTTTGATGAATTTGGCTGAAACTGACCACAGACAATCCTTCTATATACCTTTGCATTTGCCCTGTTGCTTCTGTAAGCAGTGAAATCGTCAGTGTACCAGCTCCATTGCCTCAATCATAACACAAGCACCACCGATAAGATGCTATGAGGCTGATTTTAGATTCATCAGTCCATAGTTCTACTTTTTTACCAAATGACAACTGGACAAGTTGGCAGTCACCTTTGTTTTAGCACTTGGATATACTATGACCTGGATGATTGAGAATCTTCACAGATAACTCTACCATCAACCTCATTATTGCCAAGGAATCATATTTGAGAAATCTTGACTTGCTGTGCAGCCAAAAAGTTGTTTTTCTGCACCATGCAAATGATTTCCTGATTGGCTACCACAGCTTCAAACCTTTCCTGCTGTTCTAAACCTTTGTGACAATTACTGATCAAACATAAGGCAAAAGCTCCCTCCGGACTTTGCTTAGATCAATTTTATGCTTTTACTGTAAATCTGTGCAAAACGGGGATCTTTGGGAAACTATTCAAAGTCAAGAAGACGTCACTTTTGAGAATTTGTATGCCAGCGTAACATGGTTCTGGAAATGGGGCCCGTTTGTCCTGACAGAATGTAACAGAGATCAACTGAGAGAGCATGACCTTTCCATTGACCAGAACAGCAAAATGAGAGGCAGGAGAGGTGAGGGAGGAGAGGGGCCAGAAGGAAGGAAGAGAGTCATCAAATATTAAGTAGTAGCCTCAGCAGAACATGGATAATAATTGTTTAAGTGCTACTTTTCAGAGCCTTTCTGCCTTCCCCTTGATTTATTTATTAAACTCAGCTTCTTCCCAGGCACAGTCTCATAGTGTTGTCATAGTCAAGCATGATTTTGTACTTTGATGATTGTGAGACGGTGATCGTCTAAACAAATAAAGGAAAAACTTTCAAAGCTGACTACCTCTTACATGTGTATGACCCATGGATGCTCTGTGTTGTGGACCATCTAACCTTTTCAAAAGTGAGTTATGGGTCAGCTCTGTACCAGAGATCATGAATCAGATGGCAATCTGTCATAACAGTCCAGGGTGACTCAGTAAGGAACAAGTTCTGTTATAGAAGCTGAGCCAAGAGGAACTGTAGCTAAACTGTGTCCATACACAACCAATGCAATCTCATCATATTTGTGTAGAGCTACACTGGTTCAAGCAAGGGTCTCTCAAATGCATATGGGGCAATGTATAATTGTGGGACTTTTTCTAACATAGTTGACAGGTATAATAATTGACATTTTTGCTGTTTTCAGGTCTAAAATCAACATGGCCACCTGCAACCAAACACCACATGGCATTTTTATAGAAAGATTCTTCTAAATATTATATATACAGATATTGTAGTAAACCTGTTGACATGCCATAAATCCACACTTGACTCACACACTACTTTATATTAAATAAGTCAGAAAGCCTTGGAGTCTGGCCAGTCTTTTCTTCAGGAGGAAATGACATCATGTGGAGCAGGTCATGTGATCTGGAATTAACACACTTCCTTGAGAGGTGTTTTTGTAATGGGGAACTTAGTGGAAAGGGATTTCTGGGACACAGATACAATTTGTTATTTTTCATATAAAATTTGATATATTGCCAAAAAAGAAATATATGTCATGATTATCTCAACTTAGTAAAAAGAACACAATCGAAACAATTTCTGAATAACCTAATTTTATTACTGTTTAGCTAATTAGAAGCTGGTTGTTATTAAATTTGGATGGTTATTTAGTTGACATTTTAGTGATATCCAGTCATTTTTTAATAATAAGTGATTGTTTCCATAATAAATAATTATGAAATTTGTAAAGACATGATCATAATGAACAAAAAAACTTTTTAAACTTTCAATAAAAATGTATGCAAGATATATCCCATGAACTTCAAAAGTCCCTCAATTTTATATTGACTAAAATGATTATCAAAATCTGCAGTGTATTGTATGTCATTATTAAGGTTAATAATGTCCTGTAAAATTCACTCACCATAATGTGTGCATACATAAGGGTTCCCTATCAACGGCACATTTTTGATTAAATAGTAGCAGCAGTCCTGAAAATGTATTATCTCAATCAGCTTCTCAGTGCAAATTTAGTTCTAATTTTAGCAAATCTCCTGAAAATCTACAAAAAAGAAGACAAATTCATATGCAA
This sequence comes from Amphiprion ocellaris, assembly GCF_022539595.1. Lineage (NCBI taxonomy): Eukaryota > Metazoa > Chordata > Actinopteri > Pomacentridae > Amphiprion > Amphiprion ocellaris. The sequence continues at coordinate 5,165,326 of NC_072781.1, forward strand.
ACTCATCCATTGGTGTTATCAAAATTAGGGGTTGTGCACAAATTTTCCCGGCGAGTATCATTAAAGCATTGCACAAGTTGACAGCATAATAAGATTGTCATGTTATTGCTGATTACAAAGGTGCCAGTCAAACCTTGAACAAAGGCCAGCTGCTCTCAAATACACACTAACAAAAATAGTGCAAAAGAATTGGTGGAAGCATCTTTTGCTTCAAGCATAATTTGAGGAAAGTTACAGTCTCCTCTTTGCTTCTCACAGATCTGATGTTTTCGCCTGCTGCTATCCTCTATCGTCTTGAGTGGACATTTACATGTCATGCTTCATCTGTGCTGCAGTTTATATTTATAAAATCTGTTTCCATAGAACTTTGATGCATTTTGCTTCTATCAGTAAACCAACTCAAAAGGGATGTTATATGTTTTTGAGGTTTTCAGGGTCCAAACCTCCCTCTATTTTCGTTATTAGGTCTGGCTTTCATGGTGTTTTTGTATTGTAGCCACCAAATATAAGTCACTGGCTGACATTTACGGTGCACCGGTGCCGCCATGAAATTGCTTTGAGAATAAATTGCAATTCTAGTGGCTTCGGCTGCAAATCATAATCTAATATTGGAAAATTTGGTCCTGCACATGATCCAACTTTTAGTACTCGATCTTAGAAACACAGGTTCTCTTTTCTCACAACCTATGACTGCTTTAAAGAGCATTTTTACCTGATAATATCAACTGTAGAGTCTTATAATGTAACAATACAGTAGTGGTTCCTGTCATTTCTCTTCCTATTCCCATCCACCAGCCAGCTTGTCTGAAACCTGATCTCCTGTTTGTTGTATTCTGTTTGGCACAACCCATAAGCTGCCATCACTGCTAAAATGTTGCCCGTATAAATCAATAGTTGACATCCTGCCAGACAGGCAGCCAGAGAGCTTGAGAGAAAGGGAGCTTGAGAGAGACAGAGATGGGGACAACAGGAGCTGCAAGGGAGACTGAAACTGTACTGCAGGTTCTTTTAAAAATAAGGAAAGAAAAACAATCGCAGCAGCAGGAAAATGTAACAGTAACGACGCGTAAAGGAAACAGAAGGCATGACAGTGTTGTAGAAATGTGTGATATGAGTCCGTAAGAGGACACCACATGGGAGGAGGGAGCAAAACGCAGCCTGGATTTATTTTACACCTTCATATTATAGCTATATAAAGTCATATCCGCACAGATTTACTATATTAATTCTGAAAACAGCTGTCAGTCATGTTTGCTCAGACGTGTTTTGCGGCTGGACAGGACATTAAAACTCTTTTGGAGGCCCAGTATGGTTTGCAGACTGGTTGATGATGGTTGCTTTGGCCACTATCCAGGCAGCTTTTACTGACACTGTGTGGGTCTAAAGGTCTCAGTCGAGGTTTTAATCTGACACATTAATTACAGGTTTGCAGATACCAAGTCCCATAAAACAGACAGTGTGAGCAGATAATTTTGATTTAACAGCCGGGATAAAAGAAGAGGCCACTACTTAATCTCTTCTTGACTTTGAGACAAGTGATTCAGGGAGTAATTAGAGCAACCTGAGGATAGTTCTCTTTCTAGTTCTGTGTGTTAAATTAAATGATATTAATGTGTGAAACAAACACAGCAGCAGCATCCGTGGTTAAACTGAAGCAAGGAGTGGCTTCCTTTAAGACTTTAGTGGAAAAAGGGTGATGTGCTGTTAATAAATTTGAGGAGTTTCATTTGTAAAGAGTCTTCATATGGTGCAGTAGTAAATAGTTTTGTCATAAGTGCAAATCTTCATACTCAGGCACCCCTTATCTAAGCGCACACTGACGCAAAGTTGACACATATACTTTACATTCAACAACAAGCAGACGAAATACAGACAGTATTCTGACCAACCACAACGTCTTCTGCAAGCGCACTCGTGTCACACGTGCATATGCATGCGTGCACACTCACAGATGCTGCTTTGCCTTGCAAAACGCTGTTGAACAAATTCACAACAGCGCTGATTTCTCGTGTGTTCATTCAATCCTCAGACCACACTTTTGTCAACATGCAACGAAAACACACAAAAAGGATCAGGTAAAGGTGGATTTATTGCTGTGATGTGCAATAACAGGGTCTAAAGATCATCTCTGCCATAAATTTCAGCCGTTCTTCATTGATGCATGGCAGCAGGGGCTTCGTCTATTAGGCACCGTGACATGTTATGACAACCTCTGCAAACAGTAATTAAACTATATTATATAACATGGGCCTGATATAGCCCGCCTGCCCCCTCCGGCTCAGTGTGACACCGACTGATGCACCGACGTACTGTTGTCATTTACTCTAATGTACCCAACATGTTAGAGAATAACAAAGTTAAACCCATTAGATTAAGTTTTGTCTTAGTCATATGAGAAACCCTAATGCAATAATGCAACTGTAGGCAAACTTACAACACCGATAATTCCTTTTGTAAGTCAAGCACACAATTATGATTGCTTCATAAGTGCTGCCAAAGAATGTTTTAATACAAGTGTCATCAGCAAATCTGAGCCTCGCAGCAGAAGCCTGGTTAAGTGAGGGCATGGCAAACCTTAATGTCATTAAGTGTTCCACTTGCAGCATTAGCATCTTATCAATATTGCACGCAAGAGTTACTTCTGTCTCTTAAGTAGTGGTCCTTGTTTTTGATACATGCTATGCATTTGTTTTAGATTATGAAACATGTAGAAAAACCTGCTCCAGATGGATGACAGCTATTCAACCACACTTCTCTCTGCAAACAATTGGTCAAACAGTCATGGTGCTGAACAATCAAAGGCACAAATACTGCACATTTAAATGCATTATGAACCCCTCTTTTAATTTGTAAAGTGACTCCTCCTTAACAAACAAATCTTCAGACCAGCCAATGTGCTCAGGCTCAGGATTTACAGTCTGACATGCAGAGCTACCGCTGGCTAACAGGTGACAGCCGCAGCTAAGGACATGAGCATTTGCAAGAAAGAAAGAAAGAAAGAAGTGATGGAAAGAATCTGTTTCTGTGCCAAACATGGCTTCTGTTCCATTAACACAGACACACAAAGTCAGTGGACACATGCACAGTTAGAAAGGAGGAAGTACTTGTTATTATATAAGGAGGTAACTCACCGTCATGTTCCATGACTTGACCCAGGGAATATTATCAGCAATGTGAGCTGATCCTTGCCTCTTCCCGACACACAACCTCTCTGCCTCCCTCCCTCCCCCCAATAACTCCCCCTCCTCCCTTTCTCACTGTCTCCCTTCCTTTTCTATTCTCTCTCTCTCTCTCTCTCCCTCTCTGTCTATGTATCTCCCCTCCTTCATCACTCCTCCCTTCCTCCCTCCACCCCCCCCCCCCAGTCTGTCTCCACTGTCTGCTGCTCCCTGGCCCCTCCCTCCCCTCCCATCCTCACCCTCCTCCCTCCTGCATCACTTCGCTCCAATGAAGAAGCATTAAAAGTTAATGTTTGTTTCCATCTCAGGTCCTCGTTCTCCCTCCCAACCTGCGTCTCGTCCTAACGTTCATCTCCATCCCGCTGCCTGTCAAGTTTTTTCCTGCTTCTTCTGCCAACCGAGTCTGGCTCCGGTCTCATCCATTATGTTTTCTAAAAACTCTCCCCCCATGTGCCGAGGTCCCACAGTGACGTAGAAAATAAGAAGAGGAGGGGAGAGGAGAGGAGATTCACCGTCATGGATGAACGTAGAGAAAGAGAAGGAGAATAACAGGGAACTGTATCCACTAACAGGAGGTGTGTCATATTGTTATTGTTCTTTATTTATGTTTTTAGGCAGGTGTAAACAGACCTAACAGCAATATAATGGGAGACATCTTGATTATAAGTAAGGTTCTATCAGGAACAATAAAAGCAATTTTCAGCTCTTCAGTTCATTTAATTTTCAACAGACATTTATTCTGATTATCAATTCATGTAATTATATTATTTAACATTTTAGTAGGGAATAAAAATTTCTGAATAACAATGAGATCAATGCAGGAAACTGTCCCCTTTGCTAGACTGATATTTCTTTAAGAATTTCTCATTAACAATAACAATAACAATAATAATAATAATAATAATAATAATAATAATAATAATAATAATAATAATAATAATAATAATAATAATAATAATAATAATAATAATAATAACAATAAATAATAAAACTAATGATGAAAATGATCAAAAATAAAATGAGTAATGGGATTTTCCTTATCTTCCATTTGGTATTTATTATCAGGTTTTATTACATATATGTATTTTCCTCACTTTTATCTTTGTACTTTAATTTTTATATATATATATATATATATATATATATATATATATATATATATATATATATATATATATATATACACACACACAAATTTTATTTATTTTGAAAAATCACTAGTATCAATATAGCTAAATTACTGTTTAAAACTACTGTCTTTCCATTGCTTTATATTTTTACTTGACTTCATGGTCAATTATGTAGCTTTATATACATTTCTTGAAATAGTTATAACTCCTGTCTATGTGAAATTAGTCTCATCTATCTATCTATCTATCTATCTATCTATCTATCTATCTATCTATCTATCTATGTATCTATCTATCTATCTATCTATCTATCTATCTATCTATCTATCTATCTATCTATCTATCTATCTATCTATCTATCTATCTATGTATCTATCTATCTATCTATCTATCTATCTATCTATCTATCTATCTATCTATCTATCTATCTATCTATCTATCTATCTATCTATCTATCTATCTATCTATCACATTAGTTGGGTGTTACCTCTTAATGAACAACGTCTCTAATTTTTTGTGATTGTTGCTTAGTAACACATATTCCCCATAATTAAGACCACCTGAGGACCACGGCACCACAGCGACTGAAAAACAACACAGATATTAAACCTGTAACGTCACAACACAAGTATAAATGAATTTACACAGACTGAGACACAAGGAGAGACGGGAAGGAATCAAAGGGTGCAAGAAGGAGCAGACAGATGGTTGCTTTCTTTCTTTCTTTCTTTTTTTCTTTCTGTCACATGAAAACCCTCCAGTGTCGTGAAAAGCCAAGCAGCACAGTAAATATGTCATCTGTATGCCGACGGAGATTTTGATGCTGGATGTCGCCGTTCGCTGTATAGCAGCAGACAAATCTGACTGGCATTGTGTGTCCCCTTTGGATAAACACACACACACGCTGCTATATTTGTGCACGTGGGTGTATGTGTGTGTATCATATTAGAGTTGATTGTTTTAATTTCCTGCTCTTTATCAAGCATATTACAAATTCAACCTGTCAAAAGAGGAAGTGAAGCTGGTGATAAAATACACTGATAGACTAGAAGTAACAAATGCAAGTAAACTGGACTGAGAACAGACATAATGTTCACACTAACATTAGGTTAAAGTACAGACAGCGCAGTACTCCGCCAAGGCTGTCCATTCCCCCATATGGCTTTGTCAAAAATGCAGCATATTTTTGTAGAAATGCAACATTTTTTTCATTAGTTATTACAGAAATTACGGCAACATAGAATGTAGCTGTTTAATATAGATGTACCCACAAACAAAATGACTTCACAGACGGACAAACGTAAGCTTATCGTCATCTTTCCTTGGCAGAGCAATAAGAGCAGCTATGTCATAGCGCTGCTTTCCTCTGGTAAGTCAGTGTTACTGTATTATATATATGTTCTAGTTTTCCTTTTTATTCTTTTCATTTCGATTTCCTCTCCTGTCAATTCATCCTTCTTCTCATTTAACCCTCTCCTGACTGTCTAATATGTAAGAATCTTGAGCATGTCTCTCTGTTCTTGCTTTTTCTAAAAATTATCCCACTAAGAGATTATTAAATTTCCATTTCACACAAACACACATGCTCGCTGTATGTCATTAGAGGATGTGTGGACTAATGTTAACATCCTGTTAATATGCTGCCGAGGCGTTTCAACAAATATTAATAGAGTTAAAGGCTTAGTAAGTAACCACACAGAGTTATTGATAGACAGATGGAGGGGGAGAGAGACAGACAGAGTGAGACTTTGTCTTTTGATGCACGACGAGTGAGAAGAACAACAACAACTGGCTCATCAGCTCCAACAACACCCACCCACACAAAGACACACGTGATTGCACGCAAAACAAACTCATAGATGCAAAGCACAAAAGGTCAACTGGTACTTAAAAAAAAGTTTATATCATGTTTTTGCACGGTTAAATGTGTGAGCAGCAAAAACAGTCCACCCAAAAACAAGCAGAGACTCAGTGTGATTCTAAGAAAGGAGAGAAAGTCGGTTTTCAAAGGCTGTAAAATACACACAGGTTTATGAAGGTTTGAGGAAGTGCGGTGAACAAAAATATTTTCTGCATTAACTACCAAGACAACACAGCTGTGCATCATCAGTCAGTGTAATTACTGGATTACAGTCACTTCTTGTTTGTGAGGGAACAGCGGGCAATCAACAAGCCCAATCAATGAAACTTCAAAATACGTTTGTTACTAATCTGTAGAACGACACACAGTAGTGCTCTCAGAACCGACGTCTTCTAAAACCATCACACATCACTGTTGAAAATTAAACATGTTGATAGTCTGACAGCACTGTGGTTAAAATCTCCTAAAGTAAAATATTTAGTAGACCCATCCATCTTCCCCCAGCTCCTTCTACTTCAGACTTTATGTCTCTATAAGAGAGGAGCTCACACCAGCATCTGTTCCACATGCTCAACATAAAAACCAAAATTTAACTTTTCTTTCATCAGCCTTTGTGTTAAAGAAAATATATTCCTGGAGTTTTCTTTCCATATTCTAAGGCAATATTGGCATTCACAATACTTACTACTGTGTACGAGTATCACCTTGGTGATATCTGTGAACAAAATCAAACAATTTTGTGACCACAGAAAAGCTAACACCTTGAGTGGGAAAACAGTGTGGTAGAGCAGGTCCCTAAAAATGTGATTGGTGAACTTTCTAATTGTTTTACATCCGGTTCTACATTATTTAGTCTTCTCTGTCCTTCTGTTGCAGAAACTCACTCATGGAACACCCCTTTTCAGTAAAGCCTTGAGTTAATAAGTCAATAATAAGTTAGGTTATTTTTAAAAAAAACTACCAGCAGAAGGGACGATGCGGCTATTTTTGGTTATTTATCAACCTTTGGAGAGAGTTTTTTTAAAATGTATGGATCATAACCCAGAAGCCACAGTTTAATTTTGGCTGGTGTCTTTTTTTGCGCTGACAGTAAACAGTTATAATTATAAGGACCCATAGAGGTTGTTGTGACTTCAACATACAATGTGTCGTTTTTGAGGATATGCTGAAACGACATGTTTTTCTAGGGAAGACAGTCTCCCAGCAGAGTCTTCAAATTCAATCCTTAATGGTATTATCTAAAATATATGCCATTATTATTAGAGATGTAATTCCGAACCTAAAAATACAGTAAATACAGTAAATACAGTTGTTTTAAGCTACACTCTTGACCTGACGCACTATTCTCTGTGGTGATTCTCTGCTGTCTCCTGTTAAGTGGCATCATGAGGTTTTAATGAGGTTTGTTGACTGCTTAACTTTTCATTTAGTGCAATCATCAGATTAAGATTTAGATTTTTTTACTTTGTTGACCATGTACAGACTTCTGCATTTCCATCATCCTCCTTTTTACTTGATGTTAGTCTGCTAATTTATGATGACAAACAGCACAGTGAATCAAAAAACTGCAATGCTGTTGTTATTCTGAGAATGCAGTCTGAACATTAATATTTGGTTCAAAGCAACACTGGAAAAATGGGCTTTTTTCAACAGTTCTTAACTGTAATTCTTTGAGCAATTTACTATTCTGTTTATTTTTTTTGTTTGTTTTGTTTTACAGATTTTTCCACTAAAGTTAAGGATAATAACTATTAAATCACTTTATGTCATGTTAAAAATCAAGGCAAATCTGTACATATAATTCACAACAAAAATCCGTATTATAAATGTTAATTTGTTTCTTTACAACATTTGACCAAAGACAATGCAATGCTAAGAACAGATATTTGTCATTATTTTCAGAATCTTTTGAGTCTTTGAACATTTTTCTACCATTTTACCAGTATGTTTTCTGGCCCCTATGCTACCAGATTGTCAGCATAGTTTTTACACTGTAGCTATAGATTCTTTGTGCTCCCTGTTGAAATCTGCAGTTATTTTAAGTTTTAAAATATTCTTTAAAATTTCAGTTGACAAAGCAGAAATCCCAGGTCTGTAAACTGGGACATCTGTAAAATATACTGTATGTACTTCAATAATTAGACCTTCAGTTTGAGATCTTATTCCTGAAGCAGCAGCTGATAATATGTGAACATGTGACAGAATTAAAGTCACGCATTCACTGAAACAAACCTTAAGCATAACTTTTTCGGTAAGTCAGAGGCTGTTAGGGAGCCGCAGCGGTGGCTGTTAATAGACTGTGTGTGGGCAGCAAAGGAGGAAGGGCAGCTCTTTGCATTACGGTACATTTTAACAAGTGGTTATTGCAGACTAAAAGGGTCTCTAATCAATGTTATTTCAAGGAGAGTACCGGCAAGCAGCAGAGTGTACCAGAAGATGATGCTCCTCTCTTGTCCTTTTCTGTTCTTCAGTGCCCTCCACCTCCTTAATCATCCTGTCCTTGCATCTTTTTTTTTTTTTTTTGCCTCCGCTCCTCTTTGTAATCTGTTTTTAATTTTCACTTGTCTCCAACCAGCTTAACGCTCTTTGGCTTGCTTTTCTCTCCACTTTTTGTCTATTATTGTTCTCTTTTGTCTCATTATATCTTGTCCTCATGGTTAGTGGTCTATTTTTTCATCTGTCTTCTCTCTTTGTCATCCTCTTCTGTCATTTTATCTCTTCCTCCCCTTTACCCCCCCCTGTAATTACCAGTGAGACAGCGCCCATCTGGAGGACAGCATGCTATTTACAAAGAACAGCACGGACCATCTCAGCCTACACATTATCCCAAATTTTTTTTTCACAAACAAATACACAAGGCATCAAAAAATTTAAGATTGTTACCATCTTCCTAAACTTTTCCAGACATTTGGGAATTAAATAGGAAAATAAAGTCTTTCAAGCGGCAAGAAAAAAACATCTTGCAACTCCAACAAGGTCAATATATAATTGCGGGACTTTTTGTATCATAGCTGACATTTTTTTTTTGGTGTTTTCAGGTCTAAAATCAACATGGCTGCCCATAACCAAACACCACATGGCATTTTAGAGAAAGATTCTTATAAATATTATATATACAATTGAGTAGAATTGACATCGAAAGTTATTTCTAAAGATATTATAGTAAACCTGTTGACATGCAATAAATCCACACTTGACTCACACACTACTTTATATTAAATAAGTCAGAAAGCCTTGGAGTCTGGCCAGTCTTTTCTTCAGGAGGAAATGACATCATGTGGAGCAGGTCATGTGATCTGGAATTAACACACTTCCTTGAGAGGTGTTTTTGTAATGGGGAACTTAGTTGAAAGTGATTTCTCGGACACAGATACAATTTGTTATTTTCCATGTAAAATTTGATATATTGCCAAAAAACAAATATCTGTCATGATTATCTCAACTTAATGAAAAGAACACAATCCAAACAATTTTTGAATAAGCTAATTTTATTATTGTTTAGCTAATTAGAAGGTGGTTGTTATTAAATTCTGATGGTTATTTAGTTGACATTTTAGTGATATCCAGTCATTTTTTATTAACAAGTGATTGTTTCCATAATGAATAATTATGGAATTTGCAAAGACATGATCATAATGAACATAAAAAAACATTAGTTTTTTTTTTAAAAAAAAATTTTACTTTGACTAAAAATGTATGCAAGATATATCCCATGGACTTCAAAAGTCCTTCAATTATATAGTGACCCTGGGAATTAAACAGAACAACAATGTTCTTTCAAGCAACCCCAACAGCTGCTCTGGAGCTTTTGATTGTTTCACATGATGTTCAATTTGCAACAAAATCAAACAATATATATTTTAGCTTCTATGTACTACATCTTATATGGCAGGAATAAATCTGCACATTTCAAACAAGCAAGAGCTGCTTCTAAAAATCAACCAAATAACTTAACATGCTGTATATTGTGGGTACAGCAGAGATGATTGCTGCCACATCTGGGTTTATAAGCTTCAGGAAATGCACCAGCTTTCCAAAAGATACCATTTTTTATCTGTGAATTGACTTCACATCTGCCCGACAAGAACAGTCAAAGAGTAAAAACATTTAAAGTAGGGATAGATTGTAGATGCTCATGAGAGTCTTAATTTTTACCTAAAATGACCTACTTTATGTTTATTTGTGCTTCCTGTTGATTTCTCAAGTCTGTGTGTCGTATTTTCTTTTGAGTCTCATGTGAAGAAAAAATGAAATGAAAAAGTCGTCCCTCCCTTTAGCTATTATTTCTGGTTGTATTCCCCAGAGAGATCATTTTCCATGGGGAAGAGATATTTCTCATCAGCGCAGTCAACTTTATCCCACCTAGTTAAAAAAGAACACTCCTGAAATTCTGATGTTATTTAAGTGAGGCATACTGTCTGTCTTTTTCTTCAGATGTTCTCCCTCAGGCTGCATCTCGGTGCTTTTGAAGCTGAGCTGAAAATGTAACGTCATATGTGTGAGTTACTATTTTAAAATACATGAGGATCTCTGTTTAAAAAGTGAAACAGCTCCCCCTGTTGCTGAATTTACAGATCGTTCCGTTAACGGAGCATCACAGCATAAATTAAAGTGTATCTACATAGAATCTAGAATTATAGTCTCAATCCAGATGACAAAAAACTACATAAAACACATATTTAACAACAGAGAAAGGTGAGGATTCTGTTTGAGAGCATTGATCAAACAGTTAGTTCTTGTATTTTATTTTCATGCCAAGTTCAGATATTCTTAGACAAGCCATGAGGTCCAAAATCCAAACTGGCAGGAGACATAAATAACTCTAAATGTCCACTGTCCTCACTGCTGCACTCCACAATCATTTCCTGTAATTACAACATAACCATGAACACAGAACATTTCCTGTGGCAACCGAAGACAAGCAAAATAACCGAAACTTCAAGTACTACTGTAATTTGACGATAAATTTGTCAAACTAGTGGAATGTGACCACCCTCATGAAAAAGATGGGGTATTAATAAACTCCATGTCTTTGTCAGAGTAGGCGTAGGCGTGAGAGCCGGGCGGAGAGCAAAGCTGCAGGCTGAATTCACGGCTAAAACACAGAGGACGTCTGATAGGATGTGGTTCCAACCACTGAAACAAGCCTGTCGGTGCTCGGCAGCGAGGGGCTACAGGCAGCAAAAACTGTCACTCTGACATTTGAAAAAGATGCCGAAGACATATAGTTGGTTAACACGGTGGCCAAGGTCACACAGTGCCTGTATGTTTATTTAAAAAATCATTTACACCCTCCTCCTGGAAGCTGGTTTCATCGTTTTACACCTTCAGTTAATACACATAGATCTCTAGACACCTAGGTTTCCTACACAACTTATTGTATTTAACCTCAAATCCCTTGTCACGCTTTAATTACACACAAGTGATCTCCATTCAACTCACAGAAAAACCACCGAAGATGAATGAAGTGTCATAATAAAGCAGTTGTTGTTGGTGTAATTATTGTGTTGTATGATGAACTTTAATATAAAGGCAATATGGTTAAACAGCGATAAAAATTGAAAGAGGAAGAAAAGAGGTTTGTGTATTTACTCTTTGAGATATGAAGACCAAAAAGTGAGAGGAGGACTTCTTTGTGTAGGAGGACAGGAAGCCACTCTTGTGTTATTAGTCATTTGAAGATACTCTCTGGCAAGGAGCATCTGGTATAACTTGTAAAACCAAAAGCAAAGATGGCAAGTTTATATTGTCAGTGATAGACAAAGCAGATGTCATTACAATATACTGCAGGAGTGTATTCATTTAATATATGCAGCATCATAACTTACTAACGGTGAAGCTACTTTGGCTAGATTTCGGACACTATAAATAACTTTTCATGCAGTGTCTTCTCCTACCTGATCGAGCTCCCCGGAGCCTGAACAACACTCTGGAGCGAAATCCTGAGGTGTCACTGTGAGAGCGGAACCTGGGGAGAGCCCACAGCTGAGGAAAAGACCTCAGCTCTGGATGGGTGTCCTCCTCCTCTTCCATGGTCGCCAGCAGAGGAGTCACAGCAGAGTCACAGCGACGAGAAGATAAGAAACTTCACATGAACCTCATCAGAGCAGCCTGCCGTCCCTCCTCCTCCTCCTCCACTGCAAACTTTTCTTCTGCAGCAGAAGCATGCTGCATGTGTGTGTTCCTGTTGTTGTTGACGCCCATCGCCACTGAAAGGCAGGTTGAAATGTGATCTGACAAAGACTGTGACAAGCAGTGGCAGCAACATGTCCAATGTCTGGTTGACTGCTAAACCTGTTTCTAATATTTCTGGGAATATAAAGTGGGGTGTAAGCATCCATACTTGCAGAGACACCGCCTTATTAGTGCTGCAAAGCTCTGATTTAGCCTCAACTGCATATGATTTTGCATCACAGAGGCCTCGGCTGCAACTTCTGCTTTGCATGCAAAATGAATACCTTTAGTGAAACTTCAATAGAAATTCTAGATCTCTGATACAATGTTTTAGCAAGTTTTGTGCAGAAGTATCATCTTGAGGAAGTAAGAACTTTTGCAACAGTTCCCCTACACAAACAAAACATTTAATGCTGGGCATGTTGCCTGTATTTTGTCTAAGAACTCCCACCGTCAGTCCCCTAAAAAGTAGAAAGAAGCTACATATACCCAAAACCACATCAGAATAAAGTATGTAGCAGTTTATATATATATATATATATATATATATATATATATATATATATATATATATATATATATACATATGTTTATAATCAGAGTTAACCCTGCAAGACCCAAATATAGAAAAAAATAGCAAAAAATAAAATAAAATATAATATATAAAGTAAACTAAAGAATATAAATAATAATAACAATAATATTAATAATATATAAACCCAAATATAGAGGAAAATGAGCAACAACAAAAAACAAAAAACAAATATAGAAAAACATTTGCAAAAATATATATATATATATATATATATATATATATATATATATATATATATATAGTAGAAAATAATCTTTAAAAAAATAAACTGATGTACTTCTGCCACAGTGGGTTTTACAGGGTTAAACTGAATATTTGTCATGTTATAGACAGGTAGCAATCACAATATGATCTTGGTAATATATAAATAGGCAAAATAAGGTGCTTCCTTGAAGAAAGAGTTCTTTTGTTAGGTGGATTGCCAAATAAAAGTTACGCAATTACAAAATGTCAATGTCATAAGGTCAATGTAGCATCATGGAAAACAGACGGGCCTAAGTGGCTGCAGCTTTTAAACATTAGATGTCGCTAAATTACCACTCTGGCATGAATTTTCTGCTTTCCATCTTCTGTTGACACCAGGTTGACACCCAGCGCTCCTTTCATACTTTACACCTAGAGGGGATAAAATGAAAGAGATCTCACTCTGATCTCCTTTTCCAGGCAACAGAAGTATTTGGACAAATTTTTGAAATAGTAATGTTTGTTATGCTTCCGGAGCTATTAAAAGAAAAAGAAAAAACAAACTGGTTTGATCCGAACTAAATATCAGGATCAGGATCCATTGTGTTGGATCTTGCCACATCAAATATGTTGACAGGTTTTTTGCTTGTGGTGTCCATATTTAATAATGTGTGGTAATTAACAAAGCACTGCTTACTGTACTGTGCTTGTGCAGTTTTAAAGTAGATGTACTTTACTAGAGTATTTCCACTGCTACTTCTACACCACTATATTTTAGAAGAAAATGCTGTACTTTCTACTCCTTGTCTATGGGATAACTTACTAGTCAAATATTGTGTACAACATTTCCCATTACAGTATAAGAGTATTCACAGAGTATAATTAGAGTATCATCATAACATGAAAAGGTTTATAGTGAAATGCAGTGGTGGAAGAAATACTCTGACCTCGTACTTGTCCAAAATACTCTGATATAGGTAAAGGTACAGTAGTATTAGGATCAAAATATATAAGTGAAAAGTCAACATTAGGGACTGACCAGTTGTTGGATCCAATTGCCAGCATTTTCCTGATTATCGCTACATTTATTTTCTGTAATTACCTGCAGTAGTGAGGCCCTCAAGCTAGTTAGCTACGGTAAGCTACTACAGCCTAATGTTATTAGCTTAACATAAGATGGCTAAATTTCTGCCAAATAATTTAAAGTTTGTGGTTCTCCGATACAAGTTATAACTTCACTGTAACTTTGTTAAAATTCCTGACATAAACATAATGTGAAATTGCCAGGAATGATAGGCCTGCAGTAGTGAGGACTTCAGGCTAGCTAGCTAGTGCTACAAGCTAACACATCGTGACGTCATTACCTTAACATGTGACTTGATTATTGCCAACTAATTGAAAACATATGGTTCTAGGATCAAAGTTATAACTTTGTTATAACTCTATTTGAATTCCTGACATAAAAATCATGTGAAAGACTGCAGTAGTGAGAATTTCAAGCTAGCTAGCTAACGTGAAAGCAAGCTAATACAGCACAACGGTGTTAGCTTAATATAAAGTCAGCTAGTTAGACTTTTAGACAAACATACCTCGTTTTTTTCCCCAGCTGTCCAGTTATTATGTTATTGTACATCATTTATCAAAAGTCTGAAAATACTGTTGTCCATTGAGGGACTTCTATAAATTCTGTCAAAAGTCAGAATTTATTTATTTATTTAAATTTATTATATAAAATCACTGGTATAAATATATAGCTGAATTGCTATTTAAAACTACTGTCTTTTTATTGCTGTTTATTTTTACTTGACTTGATGGTCAATTAGATTATTATTTATATACATTTCTTGAAATAATTGTAACTACTGTCTATGCAAGTCATGTTTTTTGTATAACGTGTACTATCTTCTATCTAAATATTAATGTGAACGTGCATATTAAAATGTCTATCTATCTATCTATCTATCTGTCTGTCTGTCTGTCTGTCTGTCTGTCTGTCTGTCTGTCTGTCTGTCTATCTATCTATCTATCTATCTATCTATCTATCTAAATCGACCACTCTTTTCCGCTCAGAGTGATCATCTGGCGGATAGTGGATCTGCGGTGCGCCGAGCAGCAGCAGTCTGAGCTGCGTGTCCTGGATCAGAGGGGGAGATGGGCTGAGACACCGCGGACAGAACCGACAACACCGACACCGACGGCTGCTGATTAAAGCAGTTACAGGAGGGAAGACTCGGGTGAGCTGACCTTTAGCGTTGCACAGCATTAAATAAGTGACTAAGGCAGCTAACTTGGCCGTTTAGTACAGTTAAAGTTGCCTGTTAATATTTTACGAAGCTGGCTAACGGGAGTCGCCGCTGTTAGCTGGGTTCGGTTTATGTGTACGAGTGTTTGCTAAGACGGTTAGATATTAGCTATTTGTTCCTAACAGCGAAATAGGAATAGTGGTTTAACGTGGTGAATTAATGTAATGTTAGACGGTCGGTGAATCGTTTTTACAAGTTTGCGGTGTGCTAACAGTGAGCTAACCTGAGCCATGTCTCCCAGTGAAGTTGAGGCCACAGCTGCTGATGCTGCTAACACACAAATGTTGTGCTACTCTGTTAAGGTTCCCTCACTTTAGCCGTTTGTGTGTTTAGCGTTATTTTCCTGCTTGGATTACGAAAGCTGGCTGGCTTAGTCTTTTGTTTCAGTGTCAGGGCTCAGTCAGTAATCTAATACCTGGTGTGCATCTTCATTTTTTCTGTGCTCTGCAAATACATGAACCCACACTAGCTTACTGCTGTGGCAGACAGGACTATGTCTGACCAAAATGTAAAGGCCGAAGCCTGTCAAACCTGCTGGCCTGATGTGCTCCATTCAGACCCAGGCTCTGACCAAGAAGTGACTTTCATCTGAACTGGAATTGCCTGTCCCACTTTTGACCTGCAGAGTCAGTAAAGTCCCTGCCCTTTTCTTAGATTGCCTGTGCTCCAGTAACTTTTGTACCTTGGTGTCTTATATCATCTCACTTTTTTTATTGATGCGTCTGAAAAACCAAATGCACAACTACTGCAGTCTCCTTGACACCAAGTAGTGCTTTTCTGTGTGAGCATAGGCAGGGTTTAAAACAAATTCTGCTCAGCATCAGTGGTCACAGATCATCAAAAAAAGCAGTAAACCGGTATGTTTTTGTCAGGGCAGATTATTAGTAACCAAAGAGATCAATAACCAATACTTGGAACCTTATGTGAAAATCTTGGTGTCAAAATTCAGAATAACACAAAATTCAGTTGCAATGCCTTTCAGTATCTATATCTAACGTGTTCAATATAAAAGAGAACTTTCCAGCGTTTATTTGTCATTGTTAGGACATGTAACATATCATATTGTGTTGAGGGTGGGACATGGCTCAACACCAGACAGACGGAGGCAGCTGCATAAGAGCCAAAGTACCACTTTTTTAAATTGACTTTTTTAAAATTTGAAAATCAGTTTAATCCTCCTCTTACCTTCAAATTTACTAACATCTTTTATCCTTGGTGTCAGTTTGACTCCAGCAATTTAAACCTCCAGAAAATTCTCATTATTAAAATTGTTCACCGAGTTTATGTATCAGATTCTTTATGTGTGTTTGTTGACTACCTAAATAGCCCTTTCAATAAAACAACCCCCATCCACTCCCCTTACACATCCAGAATACCTGTTATGCGACTATGGAGACATTTGCAGATCACAATAAAATCCCACTGACTGACTTAAGTTGGAAGTAGATCTCTTTTTGATGTTTTAATGACTGTATATTATTTCAAAGTACATATTTTTGTTATCTGTAACATTTGGAATGAAAAACTATCTCTGTTATCAAGAATAGTAAGATGTATTATGCTCAGGGTTAATTTGACCCCAGGAAAAATAAACAAAATTTCAAAAAGTTTAGCGCCCTAAAGTTTTTTGAAGACTATAAAATTGCATGTTGTAGTGACCTCAGTATCATCCAAAACAACCAAAACCAAATTGTGTAAAATGTTGACATTTCTTATATGTTATCTACAGCTAAAAGCCTGGGGTCAAATTGACCCCAAAGAACACTGATGCAAAAAATATGTGTACAAGACATTGAAAACATATCATTACATTTATTTTATGTTTACCTAGTTGTCCTCATTAAATTAGCAAAAGTCATTAAATATGAAGCAAAAAAAATGATGTCACTCATTTATTTAGAGACTTTAAACATTGAAAGGTGTCAAATTGACCCCAAAGATAATAGGAGGGTTAAAAATGACAAAAAAGATAGATATCAATAATTGTAAAAATATTGGAAATTGAATCTGATAATTGACCAAACCAATAATCCATCAAACCCAAATGAAAATAAAATACAGACATTCAACACCTAAGGCAGGTAAGGCACTTTCTGCGGGTGTGAGGGTCTGCTAGGGGCTGGGTGACGTAAACTTTGCTGTCTTCCCAAGTCCCAAAACTGGTGTCCTGGTGGAGACTATGCTACAAGAGGACAACAGCACACATGTGGGTAAACATTCAGATACAAACCTACTGTACATGTAAGGAACAGAGCTGTCCAAGTGGACTCCTCGTGGATGAGAAAAGTAGTTCAGTAGCAACATCTAGATGCCTGTGGTCTCTCTAGGTGACTGTGTGTCCACAATGAAGAATAATCCAGACTTAACCACTGACTGATAACTTGCTAAGAGCCTTCCAGCAAATGTAAAGAGTGACTTTACCTGGGGAATCTTTGACCTTGTACAAAGATAACTAATATCGTGCAGCCTTATCTTGGAGTTCGACCTTTAAACTTGCTTGTCTTCTGGTTCTTGCCTCTCCTTTATTTGAAAATTGGTTCTGTCAGTGTATTCCTCTCACTTTCTCTTGTTGACTGTCTTTTTACAGTCATGTGCATTACATAGGAAACTTTGCTCAGTGAGCCCAGACAGAATTGCCAGTATCCTCACAATGATGTATTTTTTTGAAATATCCTGGTTATGTGTTTGACCATGTAAACCTCATATCCTGGCTACAGAAACCCAAATATGCCACCAGGAATTCTCAAATAGAAACTGGGATGCTGCGTCATATAAACGCCTTATGGTTCAGATGACTGTCTGCTATGTAAATTCTATTTTCACTTTATTTCTTTATATAGAGTGATAAGATGAAAACAAATCCAGCAGGGTAATAATGTCCATCAGCCCGACCTGTCAGCAAACTGTCTTTAACTTCTGAGATACCTGAGGAGATGACAATGAATCCAATTATCTCACTGATGGCAAAGTTTGCTTGTATGTGAAGGAGGTGGAGACTTGCCTGCAGTGACTGGAGCAGAGAGGTTGCATAAAGTTGTGATTGTGTATGCAGAGATGTGAAAAAGCAAGTTTTTCCATGTTCTGCATTATTATCATATCCAAAATATAACCAGAACTGGGAGTGGTGAGAATGTAAATCTTATATGTGCACATTTTCAAGAGTTAGAAGGAATTCAAAATGGATTAGACTTAGATACATGGGCCTGGACGTATATTCCTGCCAATATGAGCTAACTGCATGCGTAATGGTGTCCGTGAATAACAGCAGCTGCATTGTCATTCAGTTGGAGTCACTTTCCTGCCCGATGTCTAATATTCACTCATGTTTAGCTTTGCTTTCGTCTCCTGAGGGAAAATATGTGACACCTTTGCTAATAAGAGTTTTACTACATTCAGCATCTAGCTTCTAATTGTTTCTGTCTCTTTGGCTGAGCATAAAACAACTGCCTACTTTCATCAAAAATGACACAAAATGACCAAAACGATGGAGCTATGGGGTGGCAACTAAGCAATAAGCTGAAACTAAAGGCGAAGGAACCTGCAAAGTAGGCCTGAATAATATGCAGTTGTACTGTTACAATTAGTGCTGTCAAAATGAACGCGTTAATGCGAATTAATCGGTCATCATGATCAATCTGATTGAACATTTTAACGCAAACCCATTGCAGAATGACTCTAAATCCCTAAAACGTCTCTGGCAACGCATTTCGGGAAGTTTGTCCTAGTAGACTCACCGTCACGCATGTGCAAATGGGCAATTGATCCCATGGTGGCAGAACCAAGCACCTCGAAATGAAAGACACACACACACACACACACACACACACACACACACACACACACACACACATATATATATATATATTTTTTTTTTTCCCTTCTTTCTTGAGTCAGTTTGCTCATTTAAGATTTTTTTATTGTTTGACAGCACTAGTAACAATACAAACAGCATGTAAATGATGATTTTTGTTGCTGTCTGTACCCAGCAAGCATGTTCTTTTATGGTTGGAGAATATTATTTACAGACATATCTCGCGATTTGGACATTGCACTTGGCTATATTATGATTTTGATATTACTTTGATTATTTGTTGAGCCCTGCTGCAGAGGTGATAATTCTGTTAGTGTGTCATATTAGTACTGATACCTGAGTATAAAAAGCATAATTTATAGCTGCTTTAAATGTTCTTCAGAGTGCATATCTTGGTTACAATTTTTTTTCACATTTTTAAATAAATACTGGAGAATAGATTGACAGATTTTTAAAACTCAAGTGTCAGTATTGGTAACAGCTTCGACAGTCTGGTGGCAGTCTTGCTGTAGTTAGCACAAATGTTTTTAAGAACTTTAAAAGTAGGCCACCATTTTGCAGTGTGCTCAGCTTATTGCATTATCTCTGCGATCTACTGTGCATCCCTAAAATGCACGAACACGCTTGCAGCTGAACTCGTGCACAGTACCTCATTTACGGGATCGCTACACTCCACAGAGACTTCTCTCACATGACAATCAGTGTTTGTGTTGTGTCGAGATAGTCGCCTCTGACAGTGTTGGTCCTCTCTTGTGCCTGTGTGTCAAATGGGATGACTCGGGTAGATGCAGCGGCTAACTGAGCCGCTCTCAGCCCCAGAGTCCATGCACAACAACCGTGCCTTTTGTCCCTTCTTTGCCCCCGTCCGCCCACACAGTGCTCATAATGTTCTGGAGAAAGAGCGTCTTTATCTTTGCCTTCCACAGACTCATCTCACTCACATATTTTAGGCTCCGTCCAAAAAGACAGCAGCTTAAACAGGCTAATGCGACAATATGCCTACAGTAACGCTGCACCCACCCACGCAGGCTTTGACATTGAGACGCAAGCATTCACACACGTAGGACTGAACAGATGTACTCCAGACATGTACTTTTTTTTGTTGATTAACAGAGAGCAGTAGGTTCCAGGGACGTGTCAGAGCTCGGCAGGTTAAATATTGCACATTCTCTCCCACGCGGCTCCTTTTGGGTGTTTGTGTTTTCTCGTCGTGTCGAACATGGCCGAGCTCGGTGGTGTTTTTTTTTTTTTTTTTTGACAATGCCGAAGCGGGTGCTCAGCTGTGGTGGGAGGGAGGCAGGGAGGGAGGAGATAGAAGGGGCTGGCCAGAGGCTTGCCAAATCGGATGAGAGAGCGGTTGGGAGGAGATAGCTCAGAAAAGTGAGAGAGGAGAACACTGCAAGGCAAGAGGGAGAAGCAAAGAAAGAGAGCGAGGCAGGGTGGGTGGAGGAGGTAGAAGAGAGAGTGACAGTGTGGAGTATGTGTTACAGGAAAAAAAGAGGGAGAGAGAGTGGGTGAGGCTGATATAAAAGGATAAAGGCGGGGTTGTGGTTTGTGTCACATGATCCCCTCGCTGGCTGTAGCCTGGTGAGTTCCAGGTGGCAGAGAGACCACAGATACAGTAGATACAGAGAGAAAGGCAAAGAGGGAGCAAAGACAACTGAAATTCCTCACTTCCTCCCTCCCACCTCACACACCTCTCTTTCTGCTCTTTTATCTATGTCCTGAAGGAATTCTACCCCAGTCCCCACACGCCCCCCGCTCTTCTCCCTGCTCCTCTCGCTCCACTCCCGGCCTGAGCAGGCCAGGGAATGTCCCGGCGACGAGATGCCTTACGTGGACCGACAGAACCGCATCTGTGGCTTTCTGGACATCGAGGAGAACGAGAGCAGTGGCAAGTTCCTGCGTCGTTACTTCATACTGGACACACAGCAGGGGAGCTTGGTGTGGTTCATGGACAACCCGCAGGTAATTACACACAGTTAGCTGTGTTAGCTTAGCACTTACCTTTATTTTCCAGGTAGCTGCACATGCAAATGTTTAATTTGTTTTCTGGAAAACTGGCGAATCTACAGGCAGCTACATGCCGGCTAGTTATCATTCTAGATAATCAGCTTTCATGCAACTGTATGCTGACTGCAGGCCACTTCTAGCTAAGCTGTCTGCATTCATTATCACCACAAAATGAGGTACATTCTAAATGTTTCCACTGCCAGACAGGCTTCCAAGGATGGCTGAACCTGTATTACGTAATTCCAGTTGACAGAATTGGGAAACACATATTCCAGGCACAGGAGTATGTCAGAACAGTGTGTCTGTCTCGCAGCTACTGGCAGACATTGCTGTGAATCATTTAGAATGTTTTAACTCTAAACCTGGGATTAGCTGTTTGTCTGGATGAGCCTGTGACGTCACGGCGGCGGCGATATTTGCATCGACCACAGTGGCCATCATTGTCTGCTCTGTGACCCTTGGCGTCGCAGTTTTTGCAGCGTAACCGTCCTCCCGGTTTGTACATCGTGCTGCTTTGGTGAGGCTGCATTTGTAAGCGCGCTGTTACATGAAGTATTCATAAATGATGTAGTGGAGGAGAAATTTTAAATAATTCAGCGAGTCCCTTTCTTTTTATAGATTGGAAAAGGTTAAATTTTAATGACGTTAAATCTGGATCCCCTAGTTTCGGAAGCACAGCAAGGCACTGAAATTAACTATGATGGAGTGCAGCCAAAGTCTACTGTTCTTACTCTATAATATTGACTTGCTTTGTAGAACTTAACTTCAGTCCCCCAACAGAGCACAGTCAGTCTCCCACAGCTAAGGCGTAAGGGTCATTTGTATTGTGTAATTGTATCATTAGTTTTAGCTTTTTCTTTTTGCCATTCTCCCACAGAACCTGCCTATTGGTGCAGACTGTGTTGGTTCCCTGAAGCTCACGTACATCTCTAAGGTAAGCAGAATTACCACTGAAACCTATCTTTCTCAAACATGATTAGATTCTGTATTATTGGAATCATTTCCAGTATTTAGTTGAACCAGGAATCTAACAGCTTCAGGCTTTGTCCTCCTGCAGGTCAGCGATGCCACTAAGCTGAGGCCGAAAGCAGAATTCTGCTTTGGTAAGAAAACACTCCAATCTTACTGCCTGCTGTTTAATGACCCATTTGATGGTTTGTCAGAGCAGTATGGTCATAGAAAGTATAGACACATTCAGAAATAATTCACCTAGTTCTTGAGGTTTGGTTTCAGTACGTATATTTAATAGGTTTCTGACATGTCAGACGATCTTGCAACTTTTAAAAGAGTAGAACTTAACAAATGTCCGCAGTGCTCTGCAAACATCAGCAGTGATGCTGTGCTTAATCACATGTTGACTAAGCTGAGTACCCTGAATATAACCTAAGGGAGGAATGTTTGTTGTCCTTGTCTGCCCCCTAAACTTGGTCAAGCTCTGCTCTCCACATACTTTCTCCACCACTGGCCAGGCAGCCTCGTTCGATGCTGTGTGTTTAGTCAACACACAGAGATGCAGGAGGCTGCAGCAGTTAGTGACTCGGGTTTGTGATGACCTGGTTTAACTATTTAAGGATTGCTTGTGCATTTCAGATTTCCTTAATCATTGTGGTGGTTGTGTTGGCACCTGATAAGTTTTCTAGGATCATTTTCTTCACAAATCCAGAGTCTTGACAATTAGACATTTCTTTTAATGGTCTATTTTATAATTGTCCACCGTATTTCCTGCAGAGAAGCTGAGGTTTTCATCTCATCTGGCTAAATTTAAACAATACCTGATGGAGTTTTCACTGTAAACAAGCTGTTTTGCATTGTATACATCCTTAAGGCTCAGCACGACTGTTGGATTCGTTTTCCAGAAGTTTTAAACCTTCATTGTATACATGGGCAGCCGCTCTCTTGCTATGCTGGTATATTGACGACAGAAGACTTTAAGTTGAACCTTAAGAATATTTAAGTACCAAAGGATTTTAAGCAGTTGAGCCATTTTTGACCAATTCTGTGTTATTTTCAACAGTTTTTGAGTCATTTTGGACAATTTTTGTGAACTAAATTATCAAAGAAATGTAACTTTTGTACTTCTGTGATAGTTTAGTTTACAAAAATTGTCCAAAATGACTCAAGAACTGTTGAAAATAACTCAGAACTGGTCAAAAATGGCTCAAAACTATGCCTTTTGTGCACAGTTTCAAGGCCACGAACCATAGGAAAACTTAAGTCAAGTGATCAGAAGAAAAATTTTGCCAAATTCAGTTAATTTCTACTAACTGAGATCTGGATTGTATTATTTCTGTAGAAATAAAACAATTCTACATACCACAACAACTAGTGTCTCATTGAGTGTCATATAATTGTTACCAGTTAGCCTAGATGCATGTTATTTTAATCCTTATAGTTTACTATTTATAATGAGTCTATTTTCAGGAATATCTTTTTCTTTGTCTTCTCTGCCTGTGTGGTCAAAATGGAAATAAAAAGAAAGTTGCACAAATAGGAACCACATCAGTTTATTCAAGAATAAACCCCCATCGGCGTTATTATTTACTAGCCCCTCTCCTCGTCTTCCATCTAATTCAATAGCAGGAAACACTGGTGTGTGACGGGGAGCTGACTACTGCGACTGTATGTACGTCTGGCTGTGTGCACACCAGCTGCCTTGTTGAAGTTTCAACAGGATGCCGGCATCCTAATCGGAACCCGATTCAGAGATGTATGAGGTTATTTTTACTCGGCCGTTTTTGTGCCACGTGTTTTGCTGATATCTATGAATCCTGCCGCTGACCTTTTTCCTGCATCTAGAAAAGTGTTTAGAAAAGTTGGGTAATGGCCGCCACGCTTGCAGATTCTTTCATAGTATAAAAATGGAGACTTGGTTGTGTTCTGTGATAGATGATGGATTTGAGTATTTTCCTTGTGCTAGATAGTGAGAGAGATCAAGAGTGTTTGTGTGAACTTTGGTCATTGGCTGCATTTCCCAGCAGAATTCAGAGTTTTATTATGTGTAGCTATGAGTCACATCTGATACCCACTCTCCCAGCTCTGCCCAAGAGAATTCAGCCTTTTCCCCACTGCCAAAAAGTTTACCTCTTCCACATACAGCAGACACATTGGTAGGTTTATCCTGTTTGATTATGTTATGCTGAGTTAGACCAGACAGAGAGATTTATTTACAGGGAAGTGGAAAAAAGACACAGAGGTCCTAAATGTGTCTAAAAGCTGGACCTAAACACACAGAAGAAGGAAGAATGATCCTCATTGTGCCACAGAGTTTGACTTTTTACAGTTCGCCCCCGTCAGATTTACCAGTCCAGCTTTAATGTAATTTATGGCCATGGTGTCGAAAGGAAATAGAGGAGGCACAAGTACGATTTGAGCTGCAGAACTGAAGGATTTATGGTAGCGAGAGAGAACGAGAGCCTTTCTTTCAGCTCTGAAAACCGGATCCATAGCTAATCAGCATTTGACCCAGAAATTTCTTTATGATTGAAAACATTTCGCTCGTGTTCACACGGGTGTGAAAGTGTGTGAGAATATTTGGTGATTGGTGGCTGTGGGCTCTTTTTCCCCCCGTCATGGTTAGAAGTGGGTAGGTGGTGGCAGACTGTGGCAGCTGAATCTAGATGGGTCATTATCCTCATGGAGAGAAAATGCTGCTGGTGGTGTGTGGGAGAGTCACTTGGCTCGGTTGTTTTTGACTCCCTGAGAAATTTGTGGCGGCGGATGCGTTCTGACATTCATCATATTTTCTCTACAAGAAGGCTATGGATCATGTAGTCAACCCTTCATTGTGCATTTTTGTATTTGTAGTGTGATTCATATAAGACACAGAATCAATCAGATGGTGTAGAGTAGGAGTGTCAAACATGCGGCCCGCGGGTCAAAACTGGCCCACCAGAGGTCCAATCCGGCCCGTGGGATGACTTTGTAAAATGTAAAAGTTACAGAGAAGATACTAACTACAATTTGTAAATTTGTAAATCTATAAATTTGAAATAACTCGTAGACCATGACAAGTTGTTTTGATCATAAAGTAAAAATACTAGATCGCACATTGTTCATTTGTCATTTTGTCTCATTTGTATATTCTATCTTGTTTTTTTTGTCCGACCTTTATCGTTTGCCTCATATTTTTTGTTGTTTTATATATCGTTTTTGTCATTTTGTGTTTACTTTTGTCTTGCTTGTGTTTTTTGTCTCATTTTTGTCATTTTGTTCTGATTTATTCATTGTTTTATGTATCGTTTTTGTCGTATTTTTTCACGCTTTTGTCATTTTTTGTATCATTTGTTCATTTTTTGTGACTTTGTAACTTTTTTGCCTCATTTTTTTGTCACGTTTTTGTTTTGTGTTGTTTGTCTCATTTTTTGTCATTTTATTTCTCCCTTTTGTCATTTTGTGTCTCATTTTTGTAATTTGTAATTTTTGTCTTGCTTTTCTTGTTTTTTTTCTTTTTTAAAGCAAAATACTGTATTGTTCAGTTCCAGATACCTGTGACTAAATGTTTTGCTTCTTTGTAGACATTCTCTGATCTGGAAGTTGTAATGTGTAAAGGATAAACTGAGGCATAATGTTGTTGAGATTGAATTTTTTTTTCTTAACAAATTTCAGTTTGTTCATAATACTTTGTAGAAAGATAATTAAATGTGAATATTTTCATAATGTACTTTTTTGCACTAAAACAAAGGAAAAATTCAGAGTTGTCATTGTTTATCAGTTATTATGTTGTGATTTTACTGATCCGGCCCACTGGAAATCAAATTGGGCTGAATGTGGCCCCTGAACTAAGATGAATTTTCCACCCTGGTGTAGAGGATGTGATCTGACTGTATCAGAGGAGGTTTCATTGTACTTTCATTCTTACTGTTGTTCCCACTGCTGTATTTTTTTGTATGATCTGTTAGTCATCAATGCTGGGATGAGGAAGTTTTTCCTGCAGGCCAATGATCAGCAGGACCTTGTGGACTGGGTCAACGCTCTCAACAAAGCCACCAAGATCACTGTAAGACACAAACACACACAACATGCACAGATAAATACAAAACACACACTCCGTCTCTGATCTAACTGTCCTAATTGGTTCTTTTGGCTCATGTTTCATCAATCGGAAAAACTTTGATTTCTTCCTCCTCTGTTGAAATGAATAAGAAGACTATCAAGAAAGTAGATCGAAGTGAGTCAGAGCATGACTAACAGGATGTTGTATTGTTGCACTGAGTTCTGGAATAAAATGCTGATTCCATTGTTCGCCATGAAGCCTTAGCCATGCCAAGAGGAAATGGATATAAAATGTGTTACAGCTTTGTCAACTGCTGAATACATAAACTCCACTTTAACTACAGAGAAAAGGACTATTTTACAACCAGCAGAATTCCACGAAACATCTCATTCTGTATGTATTTTTAACCTTGAACAATTTCTGGGTTACTCATTTTTCACTATAATACAAAGTCCTGCACCTTTATGGACACAGCACAGCCATAACTGGAAGTGGAGAGAACTCAAAATGCCCCTGGTACAATATGAAAAATGTACAATAAAAAAAGAAAAAACAAAAGTAGATTTTTTTTTTTAATGATGTACTTTATTTATTAAAAAAAAAACCAAAAAAACAAAAAACTGTAAAGAGGTGTTACCAATACTTGCTATAGTGCATACCATGCTACCTTTATTTTACTACTTACATTTAAAAAAAAAGTCTAAATGAGACTGAATCTTTGGATCGTTTTTTAGACAAAATGGTCAGAAAGTTGAAAATCTGACAATTATTCCTGTTTTTACAGTTCCTTTTACTGACAAATTGTGTAATTTTGCTCTTTTTTTTCAAAGCTAACATGTTTTTCTAACTCACTGGCATTTTGTGGGATTTAAAGCAGCTCATTCAAAATTATCTTCCCGTTTTTCATATGTGTGTTTTATTTCTTTAGGTGCCAAAGTTGTCAGATGGCCAGCAGAATTCAGAAAACCAGAAGGCTTTGCCTGATGTCGCAGGGCCCAAGAAACAAGTCTCCTATAAGACAGAGATCATCGGAGGAGTTCCCATTGTCACCCAGACACAGGTAAGCATGACCTAAACACGTAATACATGTTCTACCACGTACTGTAACATGTTACATTTAAAGGTTAGCTGCGGGGGAACACCGATGACAAACTGTTGTTTAGTGGAAATAAATGATGTGGGCAGTACACAGTACAGTCTTTGGACCCACTGAGTAAAAAGTTAGCATTTTATATTAGTTTAAATACCATAATTTTAACTCTTATCACTCCCACATTCCCTTTGTACTATCATGAAACTAAGAGAAAAACCTTCAGATTGTTTTGATGCTTGATTTGTCAGTTATCTGTTAATAAGTGAGCTGCTTCCAGGTTCTCAGATGAATTTAAATGCGTTTTCTGCTTCTACAGCAATTTTTAAAAAAACTTTTAGACCACATATGGATGGGTTTTTGGACGAGCTGGTCAGATAAACAAAACAGTTTAAGGACTCCATTGTTGGCTCAGAGATATTGTGATATTTCACTAGTATATACTGCAATAAGTTCTATTAATGAATGCGATTAATATGAAAAGTAACAGATTGATTCCAAACAAAAATGATCCTTAGTTGCAGGTGTAGAAACTACTACTGTAGGCTGTATATCTTCATGATAACATCTAAGGAAGAACTTGTGTTTTTTATTTTTAGTAATGACTTTACACATGCCCTGCCAGGGTTCAATTTTGGTTGCACATGTGACCAAAACGCAGCACTTGGTGTTCTATTTTAGCTTAATGTTATATTGTCCACCAGCAAAGTTACTGCACAAATTAATGGGACTTTGTTTATGCCAGTTAAACTGAGACTTTCTGTGACATTTGCTTTATTAGAAGCATTATTGAAAACAACGTGTTTCTTTTTGGATGTTTTAATGTCCTTTATTCACTTTGTTGCTGTTCTGGTAATGTTTTTTTTTTTGCTAACTGGCAAATCTCTGCCTGTTTTCTGCTGTCACACACTATTATCCCATCTCATTTGAGATGTCAGTTGTTGGCATATCAAGTGCAAATTTATGAGAGCTTGCTCAGACATTGCTGATGTCATGTCTGAGCAAGTTCGTGTGGGTTATCAGGTCACTTTTGGTGCGAGGAGAGGTCAGCCAACTCTCTGATTCGAGAGAGAAAGGCCAATAGCCAGCAGCAATTATCAATTCATTTATTATCAGTCAGTAATAAACCCACCACTGCTTTCTGCTGCCAGGTGTACCCACATTGTACATGCAGATTTTCAGCTCTTTTGTACTATTTTTAGTTTTTTATTATTTGTTAATGTCAGGATAAACGGAGATCACCTCCAAGAGATCGCGGTGTATCATAGCATCATGCAAAAATTATGTGCCAGTGCACCCGCATTTAAAACTTAGGTCCCTCAATGCATTCAATGTAAAAAGTTCATCTTGAGCTCTGCCTGCCAAATTTCTTTACCTTCTTCATCATAGAATCAACAAAATCACGCGAAATCTGTTTTTAAGTATGACCTCGCGTTGACAATATTTCCGGTATCCTTCCCCCTCCAGCAAGAAGGTGGTGACGGTGCAGACAGAGCAGAGCGAGATGCCATGCAACGTTCCCACAGCCAGCTGCCCTACTTCCTGGGAAGACCAGCTCAGGAGCACACCGTCATCAAGTCGGG
Source organism: Amphiprion ocellaris (assembly GCF_022539595.1). Lineage (NCBI taxonomy): Eukaryota > Metazoa > Chordata > Actinopteri > Pomacentridae > Amphiprion > Amphiprion ocellaris. The sequence goes on from NC_072781.1 coordinate 5,194,241, forward strand.
CTACTGCGTCAAGCAAGGAGCTGTGGTGAGTGTCTGGCATTTCCTGGATAACAGTTGGAGTCATTAAGTCAACTCGGTGACTCTTTCTAAAAATCTGCAACACTGTTATCTAGGGCTGCAGCTATCGATTAATTGAGTAATCGTCTGTCTCTGTCTCATGCACGTTACAGCATCAGAAGCGGAAGTGAGCGCACTGTGCAACAGAAATAACCGTCCGGGCGGAACAGGGACGGACAGCCGCACCGTATTGATATCATTAATCGATATAAAGATATTGATCAATGGAGCTTTAAAGGCTGTTGTGTTACATCGTCTCCTCTTGGACAGCTGCAGTAGTAAAGTTTTAGTCTTCTGTCATATCGTCTGTCACAGTCAGGTGACAGGTTTCGTTGCATCGTGGCAGCTGGGCTTCATCACTGCTTCATGAGCACAAGCTTTCCTGTTTTTTTTGTTTGTTACAGAAACTCATAAACTCACTGCTTTTATGAGAAAAAGGAAATGATAAATGTATAATATTTGCACGATACCGTGTGGACGACCACCTGTATTCCGCCCGGACAGTTATTTCTGTTGCACAGTGCGCTGACTTTCGCTTTTGATGCTGTAACGTGCATGAGACAGAGACAGACGATTAACCGATAGCTGCAGCCCTACTGTTTTCATTGACAAAGTTAGAATTAGAGCAACATCCTCAAAATCCATGGCATGTCCATGTTGGACAGAAGGCTTAGTTTTATGATTTGTGGAATGATAATATTTTTGCTTGATTATAGTAAATATTTTGGTTGTTTAAGAAAATGCAACTTCTGTTGTGTAAATGCACAAGGATAATGTGCTTGCCCTTATATGTGAAGAAAATGTAAAATTTAGAAGTACTGGGGGAAATTGTTTCTCTTTGCCTGGAAACCATACAGAAAATCTGAGCATCTTCATTTAAATCACTTCTTAAAACCCACTTTTATAGAACTACTTTTATGTGAGGTTTACGTTTAGCTTTAATTAATTTTAGTGTTTTATTCCATATTATGGCCTGTTTATTTTAGATGTTCTGTCTTGTTTTATTTTACTTTTACTACTGCCTGGTTCTTTGGTGTGATGTCGTCTCTCTAGTTCTTTAATTCTCCATTTTTTTTTACTTTTAATTTTAACGATCTTATTCTTTAATTTTCAAACTGTCTAGTTCCTTTGTTTGATATAATTGCTAATCTAGCTAATTATTCATTTGATTTATTAATTAATTTTTACTATTTTTACTATATTTTAATTGACTGCTCTGACTTGTCTCCTATAGCTTGTTTGATTGTCTCGTGTTTGCATTTTTTAACTGTCAAAGCACTTTGTGAATGCTGATCGTATGGGTGCGATAAAAAAAAAAAAAATTATTATTATCTTTTCCCCTTTCTCCCCAGATGAGGAACTGGAAACGTCGATATTTCCTCCTGGAAGAAAACTCAATGAGTTACTTCAAGTCCGATTTGGTAATGAACTGTGATTCATTTACTTGAAGCTTAATTTAAGGAATGATTTGTTGACAATACGTATGGATCTGATTCACCACCATATTCTGAGGCGAAGTGACTGAAAACACACCGTCACACGTTCCAGCATGTTGTATCCGCAGTGTGTGGAATTCAGTGCCTTCGCTCCACATGTCCCATCATGCCTTGTTCCCCCCTGGCCTTTGTTACATTCACACACACACAGACTGTCGTTAGGATAATGCTGCACGTCCCGTACCCCGTCCTTGTCAGGGTCTGCCCTTATTTGACAGCTTTATCTGTCTATTTGGCTATCAACAGGCCCCAAGGACATAGACTCTCTGTCTACTGTAACAAATAGCCGGGTCAAGAAAGTTACAACCATCAGGGTTTTTAGCTGAGTGTTTACAGTCTGCTACTACTACTAGGAGAGTTCTCTTTATTCCCTCCCTGTGAAACAGCAAACAAACTCAGCTACTCAGCCTCATTTGTCGCCAACGTGTACATACAGATAATAATATTTATCCTGTGTTGTGAACAGTTGTTTCCTTGCCTTTAGGAGAAAGAGCCTCTGAGAATGATCCCACTGAAGGAAGTTCACAAAGTCCAAGAGTGCAAACAGAGGTATTTAACATGTCCCGACATTTTCCTGTTGTACAAAAAAATGTCTTTGTCCAGGAGTATTGTGTTTACCTGTCCCGATAAAGATAGATTCAGATGAAGATACAGCTGAGATAAAATATGATCCAACTTGTTTTCTACTTTGTCCTAGTGACATTATGATGAGAGATAATCTGTTTGAAGTCGTCACCACATCAAGGACGTTTTACATCCAGGTATGCGGTGTTCTATGATGATGGGAATTTCTCATACAAACACTCAGAGCTTCCCCACATGTTTGTGCACTGCAATCTTAATACATTCTGGGCTTGAACCACTAATTGTGACTTCCACTTCTAATTGTCTCATTCTGTTCTCACTGTTCTTTTTCTGTGTATCCACCAGGCTGACAGTCCAGAGGAGATGCACAGCTGGATCAAGGCTGTCTCGGGGGCCATTGTGGCCCAGCGTGGACCCGGGAGGTCTGCAGCCACAGTATGTATCTTGACTGGAGTCACAAATGTAGCAGAGAAACAACTCTGACCTTATTGACTTTGTCTTGCATGAGCACAACCTGAGACTTTGTGAGTGACATCTGGTGGTTGGAAGAGTTGAGTCAGGCCCATACAGAAACATGTATAATTTGTTTCTCCCATGTCATCGTTCTGATTATTATTTGTCCTTTTTTTGGCTCTCACAGTGGCTCAATCAGCTGCAGTGAGAATCTTTTTTCATGCCAAGCTGATGCAGAATAGCAGAAACTGCAATTTGGCAGTGTGTTCCAGATAAATTGACCTTAAAATTGTATTTAAATAATATTAAATTGTGCTTGTATAGTCCAGAAACACGCCTACACTAGTTGTTCTCAACTCCCAACTTGGGATATGAGTTTTCAGGCTGCACAGAAACATAAACAAAAGGATGATTAGGACGAAAAAAACTAATTATGCATGTATGTTTGTATGTATGTATGTTTGTATTTTAATCGGATATTTGTGCAGTATTTACCTTGAACTTTGCACAGCCTATTCTGCATTTTCCTCATCCCTCCTCATCACCACCCACCAACAAAGTACTGATTTTCTTAGACCACCCTTTTGAACATGTTATGCATTTATTAGACAGAGAGTCCATAGATGTGAGTAAATGAGAAACATGCAACAAAGGCGTCCAGCTGGACACCAACTCAGGACTTTTTCCTCCACTCCAGACCTACCAGGATGCCCCTGTTTTTATTTTTAACTAAAGCAGGCTTCTGGTCTGCAGATAGCCTGTTCCATCATCACTAGCTTTCAGCATTCAGCAGCACATGACACTACCTGAGTTTTAGGACTTTATTAGTCTTGTAGAGAGTGGTAGCTAGACCTGCAGGTAAGAAGAGACATAAACTATAATCACGGCTGCAGAGGAAACATGGGCCTCTGCAGCAGCTGCTGCCTTCTGGTTAGACTGGATTCAATCTCTGCGCTACGTCTGTTTCTCTACAGTTCCCTTTCTTGCGTCCTGTGTCTTTCTTTCTTGCTTGTTTTTCTTCTCCTGTGCATCTTCTCTCTATTCTCTTTTTCTCTCTCAGTCTGTTACATTCTCTCCACCTCCTCCTCTCCCGGTGGCCAGACGGCCCATCTGCTCTAATCCTGCTTTGCACTGTGTTGTTGCAGATGCGGCAGGCCAGACGGCTGTCGAACCCCTGTATACAGAGGTATACGTCCCGAATCGGGGAGTGCAGCAGCACGTATGTCAGCTCGTCTAAATCCCCTTTTTAAACTATAAGTTCACCTTTTTAATACTTTTTTTCCCACTCACTGGCTGGCCCTTTTGGTTGTAGACGTGGGAGCAGATCAGATCTGACCGCACATCTGATGCTCTCTCTCTTTTTTTATTTTTTGCTAAGAACCAACCACACCCTAAGTATGGCTGTGATAACACAACAAGCGCTCCTCCCTTCATGCCCTCATCCTCGCTGCTTCTCTCATTCACCTCTTCTCCTTTTTTGCTTTTCTTTTGCTGCATTGTCACATTAAGCTCTGCTTAAATGTTAGGTCCATTGAATTCAGATAGATTGCAGCTAAACAGGTGCAAATCCTGGAATTTTCAGACTCAAGGTGTGCTTAATTCTCTTGCATGTGATGGCTGTCGCCAGAGGCATGGTAACTCAAATCAAGCACACCTCAAGTCTTTCAAGTGCTAAGGTTTTTGCTGAGCTACAGAATGAGTGTAAACAGCTGGAATATGACAGTCACTACCTGCCTCCCTGCGTTACAGCTTCACTTGCACAGCTTTCACCTGTTTCACCATTCCTGATGATGTTTCAGTGTAAAAATGGGATTCTACATGTACAGTCCATGCATAAACAGACATTGACTGCATGAACTAGCTGTCCAGCTTAGCTATGAATACCTTTAGCCTGGTTCTATCTTTGTCTTTATTACTGTCTTTCACACCTTCTGTTTCTCTTCCCTTCGTGCCCTGTTATCTCTGCAGTCTGCTGCAGCTGTGTACCTGTCTTAGATGTGTGACATCCTGCTTGTCTCTCCTCCTCCCTCCTGTTCGCTGCCTGTATGTTTTTTTTTCTCTCTTTGTCATACACACGATAATGAGATACTTGTTTTCATGTTGACTTCCTTATATCTCGGTGTGCTAAAGGTTAAATGGTGTAACGGCTTTGTAAATGAGAACTCACTGAAGCTGAATCCACACGTCCTGAGCTACACACTGAGCTGGGTTTTGTATGATGATAATTAGGTTTGTTTGAGCTATTAAAGATTGCAAAAGGCTAATGGGACATACCTGCACTTTGTGATAATATCCGCTACCAGAGCTGCAACGATATGCAGGCAATGTTCCAAGTGTTCTGTGGTAGATTATCTACATCTCTTTTGGACGTTTGAATTCAGCATAAAGCATCTGTTGGTACATGTGTGGCTCTCAGTCAGATTATTAGAAATATTAGTGCTACAATACTTCATTTGGATTTACTAGAAGTTGCAAAAACATGCAAAATCACGCCAAAGTAGCATCATGTTTGACAATAAAGACCTTTAAATGTGACAGGTAGTGCTATCGGAGTGTCTCGGGGCTTTCTTGCTGGGATGTTTGTCTAATCAACATTTCACCAACTGCAACCCCTTTTTGCTTCTACTACCTCTCCTGTGCTTTCTTCTTTCTTCTCATGCTTTTGTTTTTTTTCAGAGATTGAAATCTGACAATGAAAGGCTGTGAAATAATGAGCAACAACCAACCACTGCTTCCTAAGGCACTCTGTTTGAACTTCCACTGCAACCTATTGAGACTACCAAAACTAAAACCTGCTGACACTTCTATTCCTGCTACCTCTACTACTACTACTACTACTACTACTACTGCTACTACTACTGCTACCACTGCTACTACCACCATCTCTCCTCTCTAGCAATGCTACATTCTTCAGCACCTCCGACCTTCAAGCTACATCAAGCCCCAAATGCTGGTGCTAATTCCAAGTCTGTAACTCACTTTGGCTCGTCTCAAATACGCCACGCTTATCGGGGGTTGACTTTTCTCGCTAACAGCAACGCTTTCTTTTGCTTTTCTCCTCCCGCTGCAGGAACACGGCAGCCGTACCACTTTCTACCGCAGCCCCGCGGGCCCCCCCGTCCCTCGCTCGCCCATATCTGCCATGCCACCATGCTACCCAGAGTGGGGGGCTGCTGTCTCGTGCGGCCCACGCTCGCAGCCTGGCGTGGGACAGCGAGCACTTCATGAGCCTGCTGCCACGCCCCAGTCACAGCCACCCGCCAGCACGCCTGTCCCTGCAGGAGACGCGCCTGGCAAAGTGACCAGCGAGCCGCCGGCGACCACCATCGCTGACTCCGAGGAGGAGTCACCGTGGCGACGGCGGAGCAGCTTCGAGCCCCACACACCCGACCCACACCTGGACCTAGAAGACGCCGATCTGCCGGTGAGCGAGGTCTGACCCGCTTCAACTGGATGTTAAAACTCGCTTCTCTGGACGAAGATGACGAGGAAGCTGGCGTTGAAAAGGCAGGCTTTGGTTTTTCACATCAAAGCTCATCCATCAGTGTACAAGACAAACAGGACGGGTCACCTCTGAACTGCACTCGTGTGCCAAAGACGACCCGGTGTTCCCCCACGCCCCTCTGCCTGCCTGCTGTCTCAGTTCCAACGGCGTAGTTAATACCAAGAGTTGATTTTTTTGTCAAAGCAAAACTACATGTTTTACTTGTGCTGATTAGAATTCAACGACAGAGCTTTATTTTCACCTGTACAGGCACAACGACGCGTTCAACGGTATTTATGGGCAGAGGATTTTTTTTTGTAAACCACTTTGTGCCAAGAAAATAAGGGAGATTTTAAGGGTGAAACCTTTTTCCTCACGTCTGAAAAGAGTGTTCAGCTGAGGACTGGCTTTTTTTGTTTTTCGCCTCTCAAATCTATTAATACTAAACTGTGTGGTCCATTCATACACTCATTATTGTAACACTGGATCCAGCCTAGTCCGAGATCAAATCCTCAAATTTAGAGCAAACTGTAAAGTCAAAAATTTGGGACTGGGCTAGGACTAGACCGATAATATTTGTGTATGCAAGACCAAAATGTGTTGCAGCCACATTTTTTTAACAGTTGCCAAGCCACTGACTTGAATTTGTTTTTAAATATGCAGGACGGTGAGGGTCAGTTGTTCATAAAATGTTGTCCTCTGTGAGTTTTTAGTTGATCGAGTAGACTGTTAATGACCACAAGCTAAAGTACACATACATGTAAATCTACAACAAATAGCTTTTATAGTTGATCCACCTCTGGTAGTAAAGTACTGTGCAGAAGTGCAAAAAAAACATAAAGCTGTCATAGCATGCGCATCACATTTCAACCCGACTCGGCCTCTTTGCGAGCTTCATTTCAGTCCGTCTGACTTTGTGGACTCAATGACATGAGAAAGGAGTAACAGCATCTTACAGGAAGAATACAAAGAGTGCATTAATAAGGATTTTGTAATTTCTGTTAGTAAAGCTATAGATGGTCCTCATGTCCAGACAGACTGACAGGTTCAACCTAAACCCATAGTTTGAGTAGAATACTGTACAAACACAACATTTTGGATCTACGTTCAACAGAAAATAAACAAAAAACATTCAAGCTCAGACACTTCTGTTGCATGCTAACATTTAAATAACTCCTCAGACTGATTTTCTGTTTTTAGTTTATCTCCAGACGCTCTGGTTGTTGTGTATTTGCAGACTAGAAACAGATTTATTTTTTTATATGCTTTTAAACGTGTCCTGGTCCTGTTCTTATTGTATCTGTATTGCTAATCCAGTAGCAGGCAAAAAAAAAAAAAAATCCCACTGAAATTCTGCTAAATAATACACACTAATCTTTTTTTTTTTTTTTTTTTAAGTGCCTGCTTTATTTCAGCTCAGCAACGCCAAGCTTATTCACTTCGTTTTCTGTCTGGTGTAATTGGTTTGAATTGTCTCTATTTATTATGTGGATGACTTGAAAGAAATAAACACTGAAAATGTGCTCAGGTTTCAGTTTTGTTGCTTATCAGCCTCCAAAGAGTGTGATCACGCTGTGGTGAAATGTGAGAGGTTCGAAAGTCTGGAGGGGGAGAAAAAAAAAGACAATTTGAAGCTTTCATTCTGCTTGATTTGATTCTTCTGTGCTCAAAGCTTCCTCTGCCCCCTTGTGGCGAGAGAGAAGTTCACTGTGACAAATGATATATTCATCAACGAAGGGATGATTTAATTAGCAAATGGAACTTCTGTGAGTGAAAAACTCCACGCATGAGAAGGGAAACAGAGTAAAAGAGCAACAACTGAGCTGCAAACACAAGATCCATGGAACGTAAGTAGCACAGAGACTCTAAAGCTACAGATAGGTGACAAATTAAAGAGAAACCTGAACTCTTGACCCTTATGGTGAGGCAGAACGTTGGCTGTTAAACTGCAGGGGGCATTTTGCTGGGGTGGTTTGGGTTCACTTGTCTCCATAAATCATTACAAAGCTGTTCCAAATGATCGTTTTTATCCTATGATAGATGTCTAGATCCTTTACTCAGCCCTGTAAAACCCACTATTGCAAAAATACATCAGCTTTTTTATTTTCTATTACACACACACACACACACACACACACACATATAGGTTTTTTGCTAATTTTTTCTACAAAATGTAGAAAAAATATAGAACAAATGAGCAACGTATATATATATATATATATATATATGTATACTTTTAGCTGATTTTTTTCATATTTTTTGGTTTATATATTGAAGTATTTTTTTCAGTTTTTTTTTTATTCATTTTTTTCTATTTTTCTATACATTTTTTGTAGTTTTATTTATTCATTGCTCATTTTTCCCATATTTGGGTCTTACAGGGTTTAGGAAAAGCAGTATTTCAACACTGTAAATAAAAGCCTTTCCACTGAAAATACCACGTATATAAAAGTGTTATTAGCAAAATCTAATAAATGTAGAAGCATGTGGTGGTGGTCTAACTTTATGTTACACCATTTATACTACAGGTGCATTCAGTTTGTTCTGTTTGCTGCTGTAGTTTGCTGAGGTGAGGTTATTTTTTCTACACTGTTTCAAAGCAAACTGTAATGGTTCATCATACACTGTAAGAAGTAAATGATTAAAATTTTTTTCTGTTATTTTACTGATTTTTCCCCCTTTGTGAAATTACAGATAGCTAGTAAAATCACAGAAAAAAATATTAATTTACATTGTAACTGTAAAATAAACAGACCAAAGCTTATTTCTACTGTATTTAAATCACCAAAAACATGATTTTATAGATATTTGCCTTTTTTGGATTTACAAAATCGTGTATATTTTCTAAGTGTTATTTTAAAGATTTTCCTGTGTTTTTTTTTTTTTTAAATATTACTATAGATTGTGAGGGCTTGCAGGTGAGGTGAATTTAACACCAGGTTTTTATTTTACCCAAAAATGACAAAGAAAGTTCCAAACACAGTACTAAATTCAGGCCCACAAAAGAGGTCAGAAGAACAGAATTTACCTCCAGCTACAAGCAACAAATAACCAATCATACTGCTCTAACAGACTCTTACCAGTCCTGACTAACACTATACAGGTGATCTATATGCTGGCTGATCAGACCAGTTACACACAGTAGGGTAAATATAAAACACCTACAGTTAAATTAACAACAAAAAGCACAAAATGGTACAACTGGTCCGCTGAAGCAAAATAATAATAAGAAAGAAACCCAAAATATATATAATTACCCAGTGCAAATAAGGTAAATAAAGCAATATTTAAATCAAATAAACCTGATCTACCCCTCAAAGTGGCAGCACTTGGTATGATCTGATTGGCAGCTCTGGTATAAAAGCCTGCTGCTGCCCTGAATTCATCCAGATGACCACAGCTGCAGAAGACTGGAAACCACAGAACTGGTAAAAAGAAAAGAGTTAACTAAATGTGTGCTACAAATAGAACTAAAGTACTGATGATAAATGATATGTTTTTGTATGTGCAATATGAATGTGAAGAGTTTCAACTTAAGTGGTTACTGGGGTTACCAACACTCATGGTAGGGATGGCTACAAATGCGGCCAGATATTATCTAGTAAATTACAGAAAAGAATATTAATTTAGATGATAACTGTAAGAAAAACAGGCCAGAACCGTAAATAATATCCACATCAAAAATATGCATTTTTACAATTGGTGATTTGATCTGTTACAATGTGTGACTGTAAAATTTATTTATTATTGTTTTATTGTTTTAAGTCAGTAAAATATATTGTGATAATACAGATATATGACATTTTTGTAAGGAATTATGTATATTAAGGGTTGAAAAATAGTAAATCATTTTGGCAACTGTTATTTTACTGATTTTGCAGATAATATGTTGTAAAATTACAGGAAAAAAATACATTTACACAATGATTGTAAGATTTTTTCCATTCATATTTAATTTTTACATTTTTCTTCACATTTTTACAATGTGTGACTGTAAATTTACATAGTTTTACTGTCTTTAAATCAGCTAAAATATCACCATTTTACAGATTTTTTTTCCCCCCAGTTTTATCATTTTTACAACTTTTGAATATTACAACATTTTTATATATTTTTCTGGCACAGTTGCTGCTAGATTTTCATTCTTGTTTGTTTGTTTTTTTTTTTTACAGATTTTTCATTATTTTATATGTTCATGATATGTTTTCTAAGTAAAATCTGCACCACAGGAAGTTAAAAAAAAGAGAAAAATATTTCCATCTGGATTACAGTGGAGTATAAGTATAAAATCCTATGAAATGGACGACTCTGCAGTCCTTCTCCACATATAGCAGCACTCTGAATTCTCTGTTTAACACTGATGTTAAAGAGGAAAGAGGATGGTATGAGCGTCATTCATCACGTCCAGAAGAGCTGCTCTTTACATATTCAGCATTTGGCTTGATGCAGTGAGTGCAGATGGAATTACAGAGTGAGGTCATGGAGCTGCACTGAATATTTAAAGCTTTTTTAATCAGTCAAATAACGAGCTGCAGCATAAAAGCTTCAGGTTTTTGTGTGCAGAGTTCATTGTGGACACTATAGAAGTGTTGCAGAAAGAGAAAAAACAACATGCATTGGCTGCTGGTGTGCTGTTCAGGAGCTTGTAGCTCTTCCACATGGCTACTGTAACTCTCAGCTCCCTGTTGGAGCCTGCGGGGCTTTGGTGTGGCTTTAAACATGGAAATAAAGCCCCATTTTCGAGGGCCCCACTGGCAGCCGAGACCTCGCTGCAGACCGGAGAGGAGAGATCACACAGACCTCAGTGGCGTCCATCCTTGGCTACGTTCGCTGCCGTCGGTCGGAGAATTGGGTGTTCCTTATAGATGAGGTTGTTTTCATCTGCACATTTTCCCACCATTTCTCGCCTATGCATGGCCGCACAGTGGGGCTGCTGGAAGGTCTGGCTGCTTCTGTGGGAGTTTGGTTCATGTCTGCATCAGCCAGCAATGTGTGGATCAGAATTACACAGAGTTCATAAACAGGGTCAATATATAACTGAGGGACTTTTGAAGTCCATGGGATATATCTTGCATACATTTTTATTAAAAGTTAAAAAAAAAAAAAAGTTTTTTATGTTCATATGATCATGTCTCTTTACCAATTCCGTAATTATTTACTATGGATCAATCGCTTATTAATAAATGACTGGATATCACTAAAATGTCAAGTAAATAACCGTCCAAATTTAATAACAACCACCTTCTAATTAGCTAAACAATAATAAAATGAGCTTATTCAAAAACAGTTTTGATTGTGTTCTTTTTATTAAGTTGAGATAATCATGACAGATATTTCTTTTTTGGCAATATATCAAATTTTATATGCATCTGTCCGAGAAATCACTTTCTACTAAGTTCCCCATTACAAAAACACCTCTCAAGGAAGTGTGTTAATTCCAGATCACATGACCTGCTCCACATGATGTCATTTCCTCCTGAAGCAAAGACTGGCCAGACTCCAAGGCTTTCTGAGTTATTTAATATAAAGTAGTCAACAGGTTTACTACAATGTCTTTATAAATAACTTTCAATTTTACTCAGTTGTATATATAATATTTAGAAGAATCTTTCTATAAAAATGCCATGTGGTGTTTGGTTATAGGCAGCCATGTTGATTTTAGGCCTGAAAACAGCAAAAATGTCAACTATGTTACAAAAAGTCCCGCAATTATATATTGACCCAGTAAATAAACGCTCTTATTCAACCCAAACTAGTTCTGTGCTACAGTCTGCATTGTGTACACTCTCACTGTTTCCAGTATGTCTGCCCTCCATCCCTTTATGCCCCTGTCTAATTACCTTTTAGATACAGAGGCTTGTGTTACCCTGAGCCCTGCTTCACCACAGGGTGCCTCGTCCCTCCATTCCCAAGCAGCAGCTCAGAAAAAAAACAACAACTTTCGCCTCACAATCGATCACATTGTGTTGAGATGTTTTATGACCCTGATTTATCGCTGTAGAGTTTACTGGACTCTAACAGCTCACCACAGACATCTAACTGTTGCTCACCAACACTTGTTCCCTTAATACTGGAAATGGGTGTAATTTTTGAACAAACATTAAATGTCTCAGGCTATTTTATGGTGTTTTTAAGGGGAAAACCTTGAAGGATTTGATTGATTTACACTTAAATTTGGCAGGCAATGATTTCAGATTATTTAATCATCCTTATTAGATGCTGTTTATGCCCTGCTAGCTGGGTGCCTGCTACACTACATCATAAGAAGTGGATAAATCATGTTCTCTTGCGATCTTACATTTAGAACCAACATGGCTGTTTATGACAGCAACCCCAATGTGCAACATTAAACCCACCCAACCTCTTTTTTCCACTGTTTATTTTCCTAATTAACCACAAGGTTCCTGTTTATGCCAGGAGTGACTAATTCATAAGAGAGTAGTAAAAATAATAGTAAAAAAAAAAAAACAAAAAAAAAACAAATAAGGAAGCAGGCCTGCAGGGTGTGGGGGGCTGAGCAGCGTGTTAAACATCTGGGCTTTTTCCACTACTAGGGTTTAATTTGTTCTATTTTTGACTTGTTAAATTAAATCAGTGCCATTATCAGGAAAGACTTGCAGGGCTGAAGGTCTAACAAGCTCCAGAGAGGCAGTGTTGACCTCCTCAAAGCAACACAAAGGAAAAATTCACACGCTGCTTTCCAGTGGGAATATTTCAAGTTTTGTGCCACACTGACAGAAACCACCTCCCTCACATGCCCACTTTCTGCTCCCTCTGGAGTCAATAACTCAGCTCTTCCGTTCGGCACGTCACGTAAACGCACCCAATCCCCAGCCTTGTTGTGATTGTCCAGAAAGTGAGCTGCTGCTGTGATGCTGTGCCAGCGAAAAACGTAAAGTCGCGTAATTGGTTGCGCAGTGGAGTTTTTGTTAAATACCTCTCCAGCTGGAACGACTCCCCTCCCTCACCACTGAGCTCCCTCGTCCCACAACACTGCAAGCAGAGAGGCGATCTTCTGCAACTCCTTTAAACTTTCTCTGACTTTTCTTTTTTTGTTTTTTTTTTAATATAAACTTATTTTCTGTTTGAATCATGCTTTGGTCTCTGTGCGTAATCGTCGCCTTTACGTCCTTGCCGGCTGATGCGCAAATCTCCAGCCGGTACGCGATCGGATGTCCCGCTCGGTGCGACAAGTCGATGTGTCCCCGGCTTCCAGCGGACTGCCAGGCGGGTCAGACCCTCGACGCCTGCAACTGCTGCCCGGTGTGCGCCTCCGGTGAGGGCGAAGCGTGCGGCGGCAGCGGGAAGCTCGGGGACCCGGTGTGCGGTGAGGGGCTGGAGTGCTCGGTGTCCGGCGGGGTGGCGTACACGGTGACGGTGAGGAGGAGAAGCAAGAGCGGGATCTGCGTGTGCAAAGCCACCGAGCCGGTGTGCGGGAGCGATGGGGTGTCCTACCGGAATATCTGCGAGCTGAAGAGGGTCAGCCGCCGGGCGCAGAAGCTGCAGCAGCCACCTGTTCTGTTCATTCAGCGGGGAGCCTGCGGGAAAGGTAAGGCTCAGGTTGTCTAATTCAAATCAGTAAGACCCCAGAACAAACTGAAGACAGACGAAAAGTCATGAGTTGAACTATTGGGACACAAAAATTGCACTTTTATGGCCATCTTTTTTGGCACAAGTCGGTGCCATTTTCCCAAGTTGCTCTTGAGCGTGACCCTTAAACCCTCAAACTGGACATTTGTTGTCAAAACTTCACCCAGATGTTGTGTTGCGTTCACTGGCACACAATCCCCATGTGTCTGGGACAACAAGAGCCCCCATTCTAGTGGGTTTTCCCTCTTGTTCCTGCATTACAATTAGACGTGATCAGAGAACAGCTCTGACTCACTGAGGTCATGAGTTGATGTAAAGCTTGATGTGAGCCTTTAGGATTATCTCTGGCATGCTCCAGCAGCAGTCACATGGCTGTAATCTGCTGCTTGATTGTTTTATACAATGTGCCGGGGCAGTTTTTTCCCCCTGCATTTGTAAAGGAATTTTTAGTAGGCTGTTATTAAAAAAAAATGATGGTATATATCAATGTTTCAGTTTGGATCTGCACTTTGTCATATGTGACAAGTAATCAGCTCAGTTATAAACATTCTTTGTGCTTATTCTCCAGTGTGTCATTCATCATCATTAACTATATGTGTATCTTAAAGCATCATAGGTAACCTTTAAGAATGAAGAATGCTCCGGTTTCCACACTTGTTAGGCCACATGTGGTAAAGACATTGTGTGATTCCTCAGGGTTCGGTGTTCATGTATTTCACATCTGAGTTTGGGCAGCACGCGTGCACTCGAAAACTCCTCAATGAACAGAGCTTCAACACCTGTTGCCTCAAAGACCTAGAAGTTAACTCAAGGCTTGGAAACCTACTGCATCCTCCCCTTTCCAGCTGCTTCCTTCCTCTCTTCCTTTTCTCTCTCCTGCTTCTGTGTTTCTGTTGTCACTCATAAATCACACTTTAACAGTCGCATGAAGGAATTCCTGGCGCTGATTCAAAGCCACGGTTCCTCCTCTGCTGAAGACGCTTTTAAAACAGGCAGGAGACACCGAGGAAAACACGAAATTAGTAACCGGTGTTTTGGGGGGAAGGTTTACATGGACATCAAAAAGCGTGTGGGTGCCGTGGTGGGGCAGACTGCATCGCCACATTTGTTTGTCAGTCATGTAAGCAGCTTAAAGTCATTCCCAGGCAGTTCCCCATGTCTGAAACACAGCGAGACTGTGGTGAGGGCTATAGATTTTCCGAGGCACCCGAGGAAAATTTCCACCAATGCGATTTGGTACATGTGACTCCGTGCAAGCTGCTGCTGGTAGAAGCATCTTTTAGCTAAACTAACTTGAGCATAAATCGTGATCAAGGCTCTAGAAACTCAAACCCCTCTGAGTGCCTTGAACTCCCCTCCCTGCAATCCGGCCCCATGTTAAGAAAACATATGCAAGTCAAGTTGCATGATGTCATTTCGTGTCTGGACTGTAAAGACGTTGATTATGCAAGTCATTCATTTGGCAGAGAAAACTAGGTCAAATTATTGCTGTGACCTTTGGGGTCACCGGATTTTTTTGGGCTGTTTTAAAGCCTCCAATGGCAATTAAAGTGGAGATTAGTGCATCGACGAGGCACTAAGATCTAAACTCAGCTGTTAAGAGGCAGATCTGCTTGAATAAAGGTGTGAGAAATGAGATGATGCCTGCAGCACTTTCCTAATAATCTAGTTAGACTTTAATCCAGTTGAAAGCTCGGTACAGTTTGTAGCTGCTCCTTATTTCATCACTGACTGATGCTGCAGAATGCACTCGGTGACTCCAGCTGCTCACATTTGCTGAGTGTGCACATTCTCCCTCAACTCGTCTCGGCCACTTATAATATTAAAACATCACACACGTGGCTTTTTATTTTTTCTGTGCCATTCTATCAGTCCGTCTCTGCTCCTGAATGCCTGTCCGTCTGCTTTCCTCATCTAGTTTCCTTCCTGCCCGTAATTTTCCTGCGTCTTTCATTCCTCTTTTTTGATGCAGCCTGTTGCAAACTCTTGTATATCTCATTTAATCACAAAAACATGAAAACATTATGATTGTGTTTCCTCTCTCCAATCAGGAAAATGAACCCAATGTGACTTTCCGAGACCACCAAGCCTCCTTTCTTTTCCCTGCTCTTGTTTCTGCCAGTATTGAGTCGTGTAAACTCTTGTAAATGTCGCACTGAGTGTTGTTCGAACTTGATCTGTGCAGTTGTAGTTTTCAAACAAAATGTTGCATGCTTTGGGTTCGGGTTCTTCCTGCTGCTAAACATGTCACCTTTCGAACTCAGGTGTGTTTCTGATTGTTTCGTGGGCTTCGATCTGTGGCTGAATGGCTAAAATAGAACAAAATGAAACAAAATTAGGAATGAAAAAAATGGGGTTAGTTAGAGTTACTCACGCATCCACGAAGCTTGACTGTATATCTTTGTAGCTGCGGAAAAAACGAGCCTCATCAATGCTAAATGAGTCATTTTTTAGTGTCCCAACATTCATATCTGTTGAGTCACTGAAGATGTGTGCCGAGACAAAATCAATGACCGACTGGAAATTATTTTATAATAGCAAACACACCAGCCTAATTTCCTCTATAAAGCTATTTAAGGCCAAAAAGGAAGCAAAGGGAACCACAAGATATGCATTTTATGTACCCATTTTTAACCAACTTCCACATTTGTTGGGAAATAGAAGAAATTTTGAAAGATCTATGCAAGCCTGGCTCACAAAAAAGAGTAAATGTCAGTGCGTGAAGAATAGAAGCTGACTTTATTGTATTCACATCAAGATTTTTTTGAGGAAAAAAAAGCTGCAGGCGCCAATAAAGCAGCTACAGAGAAGTATGTATGGGAAAACTACGGAAGAAAAGAAGCTGAGATCTTGAGCCGGGACCCTTGTGGTGAAAGTCAATGTGCAGAGCAGGAAGGGATAATGAGTACATGGGGCAGTGAGGTTTAGTGTGTGTGTTAGAGAGAGAGTGCTTTTATATGAACCCTTTATTTAAATGTTGTGTTTGAATGGCTTTCACCACATTTAATACTTGATTTGACTTCAGAAACAATCTTTTAGACATCTGATTGTTGTTAACGGGATGTTTAACTTTATTAGGCTCTTTCATTAGCAGTTACCACACTTCTCAATGTCTTCCATGTGGATGAAATCATGATCAGAACACTGCAACATGGAGTCAATTCATAACTCTTCATGTCAGTTCAAACTCAGCAGAATGTCTAGGTTACTACTATTTCCTGCATAAGAAACATTGTACTTCTTCTAAAAACTGCAGTCTACACACTATTAGTCAGTAACTACTGCATGCACTTCTCTTGTTTCTTAATTGAAAAAACAAACCTTGAATCATCCGCCCTTCTCTACTATATATCCTCAAAATATTTGAAGCTGTGGTAGCTAAACGCCGTAAAATGTCTAGGAGACCCAATACATTTGATCAGTTCCAATCTGGTGTTCACTCAATATTTCTAAATGGTATTTTGATAGATACTCGTGCTGTAAAGTGTCCTGCATTAGAACGCATCTAAGGTGAAGTCTTGCGACTGGAACTCACCCACTCTGTGTACAAATAAACACGTACATCATTTCTGTTTACAAAAACCAAATGCGCTCTTGTTTTTAACAGGCAGGAGGCAACAATGCTCTTTCTGTGCCAAGTCTGCTGGATATTAAAAGAAGAAGAAATCACTATTTTGCCTGTTGTTGTTGCCTTTTGTTGCACTTTAATATTATATGAGCTTTGGACAACCTCTGAATTTGGTCTGAGTGATGGGATCGTATTTCGTCCTTGGTTCATTCACACCTCTACTTGTCCACTTGTGACTGGATATTCTAAGGTGCATTTTAATGTCAGGTGTGAACAGATGGTGCTGCATTATATGGGAAAACCTGTTTTCTTACCTACTTTAATTCAGAGTTAAGGTGCTTGTTGTCTAATATCTATCAGTCACTGATCAGCAATTAATATCTCCATTGGCTTGTGAATCCAGTGCAACTTACAACATTTGTATTGTCTAATTATAGATAGAGGTTTAAGCTGTCTAGTTACAGCAAACAGTGTCCAATGAGCAGCTGAAGCTGAGTCACACAACAGCTCAGTTACGGTTACAACTTGTATGCAGGAGTGAGTGGAAAAAGTTTCCAGAGCCATAGTGACCCACTGCACTAGTGGACATATTGTCTTGTTTGCCTTTACTTAAATAACTGACAGTTTGAGTTAATGTTTCACAGCTCAACAGAGCAGTTTGCTTTGTCAAAGTCACAGGAAAAATCTACTTTATGTGTTTACCTCTGCTTGAAACATTAGCGAAGGATCTTCTTGCCCTATCGTGCATATTTATGATACGATGGTCGCTGCAATCATAGATCTTCTTAGTCTCAATATAGCAACAGCTCAGCAGATGGAGAAATGTTGCAAAAGCTAAATATGGATTACACAAAATCCCTACTTTTCCCACAGATCAGTGCTATTCAGGGCTTCACAGTTAAGGATGAATCAGAACTTTTTGGTTGCTGTTCAGTTTGGCTCATAAGTCAACTTAATTCTACAACAGCAAAGCCTTCTAAGCTCAGTAAAGCAGTGAAATGAACTACCTCAGTATATAAATCAGGCGACAATGGCTTGGCCTGACCCTCTAATGAACATGAGCTGTGCGCAATGTTTTGATTCACGATTTCCCAACATAATCGTCACCAGCGGGCCTACTATCTCAGTAGTGGCAGTGGTGTGGTCTCCGGTAGTAAATTGTGTGCAGGGAGGCCTCAGGACTCATCATAACATGCTGAAGTGCAAGAGACTGGGAGCCTGCATGGACGCTCCAGAAACAACACAGGTTCTGGACACTGGGCCTGCTTTCTTTACCAGTAATCCTATCAGAGCCGACCAAGAAGCCTCCCCTCGGGTCTGCAGCTAGCTAGCATGGGGAAAATGACTCCAACATTTCCATCTCGTACTGTGGTGAGAAAGTTGTGTGGCATTTATCAGATTTAATGCTTGATTTAAAATTCAAGCAGGAAAATATACTGTACGTGGAGGTTTGGGGGGAAAAAAGGGTTCCATTTGCTTATGAGCAGCTTCTTTTTATCTGTTGGCTCTAATGATGACAGTACGTTCACCGTTTTGGCCCAAAGTATCTCTACAACCATTAGATGGATTAGTGTGACATTAATGCTTTCTAGATGAAGAAACTTACTGACTCTGGTGGTTCTCGTACATTTCCTCTAGTAGTAAAATATTTGGAATTTGGTACAGATATCCAGACACCGACTTTTCTTGTGTACCTTGATCAGGTCCAAGTTTTTTGTCAAAATCTACCACATGGATTGGTGAAAAATGTTATACAGACATTGAAAGTTCCCATGTTCTCTTGGCTTCCCTTCTTGTGCCACACCGAGGTTCACATTTATGACTTTGAGTGAAACGTCTCAACAACAATCGGATGGATTGTCATCAAGTTCAGTATCTGACAGTTGAGAGTCATCCAGGGATCATATAACACCAGAACTACCTCCCTGCGGGTTGACAAATGTTTTCACAGTGTATAATTTAGTGGTATTCGCTATGGCAAGATGGTGCTCCTTCCATGCCTGTGTTAGCTTAACTGCACCTCAAGTGGAAAGTCTGGTTCTCATTCCTTAACCCTTCACTGCAATCAGCAATATCCCAGGGCTTATGGGTGACTTTGACTTTCGCAAATTCTGTCCTCTGGGAGAAAGTAGCAGGAGGTACGTGGCAAAATAAAGGGTTTAAGAATGGAAGGATAAAACACTCCGAGAGGGAAATCTTGATTCATAGCTCTGGCTAAACTGTCATCTGGGTAGGACTTAATTACCAGGTAAATCAGTCAACATTTCCTGACTTGCCCAGCGCTGGATTGGGATTCAGTGAATTTGGCAGTCGTCATATATGCAGTGTCAGTGGTATTACGCTTGACAAAAGATCTGTTGTTAAAAAGTCTGCGTATTCTCCTAACAATGGGGTAAGATAAGGGTCATGGTCAAGAAAACGGATTTATCTGTAAAGTTTATGGTCGTAAATGAGTGTCTCTGAGACTGTCTCCACCGCAGATGAACTGTCATCTTTTCTTTCCCCTGTGTGTTATGATAAAGGGCAGTTTAATTTGTCGGTTTTCTATTCTCACACAGCTCTTACATCATGCAGTATTTCGGTGCATCCTTTGTTTGTTTTTACTCGTCTGACATACTGTGTGTGTGTGTGTTGTATTTCCAGCTCAGGACAACCCAGACAGCCCGAGGCACAAATACAACTTCATCGCCGACGTGGTGGAGAAAATTGCTCCGTCTGTGGTTCACATTGAACTTTACCGCAAGTAAGAGCCATGCACCTGCGTGTCTGTGTGTGTCTTTGTGTGTCTTTGTGTCTGTGTGTGTCTCTGGGGGAAAGGCCAGATTGAAACACACTCGAATTTACATCCCACCTGAGTACTTAACCAGACCACAGCAGTTGGTGGAGCCCCTTACCCTCCACTTCTCTCTTTCAACACCTTTTCTTTTCATCCTCTTACCATCTTTTCTGCTTTTTATCTCGGCTTCTTTGACACCTCGATTTTTCATCTGTGTCGTCTCCGGTCTGTCTGTCACTGTGGTTTTGTGAAGTGGCTCTTTGAATGTCTAGCTCTCTTTATTTCCACCTTTTTTGTTTCATCGTCGCCTCACTCTGATCCTTCTCTTGTTTCATGCATGCCTAATCTCTCTGGCTCACCTTTGAATACTCAACTGTTTGTATATTTGCCTCGTGTTCACAAAAACCACTACGCTTTAGTCTTACACTGCTGTTACATCATTGTTTGTTTTTCTAGAAGAAGCGACGTGTTGAAATAGAAGAGAAAGAATAGCAATATGTAATCCTTTCTTACTCCCGTCTTTTCTTTCCTTCCACAGGATGACCTATTCCAAGCGTGAGGTGGCAGTGGCCAGTGGTTCTGGTTTTGTTGTGTCAGAAGACGGCCAGATTGTGACCAATGCCCACGTGGTGGCCAATAAACACAGGGTGAAAGTGGAGCTGAAGAGCGGCGCCTCCTACGATGCCAAAATAAAAGACGTGGATGAGAAATCTGACATCGCCCTCATCAAGATCGAGGCACCGGTCAGTCAAAGTGCAAAACACAGTCAGAAGGCCTGAAGTTAGACAAAACTTGTGATAGTTAGAGGTGTCCTGATGCTAATTCCACAAGTTTTCTGCTTGCTTTTATTGTTGTAGCTGCCTATTTCAGCCAACTCTCCCTTGAAGAAATGGTTTGACATGTTGGTACCTGTGCTCATTCATCTTCCTGACAAGAGTGAAATAAGAGGATCAATACCACTATGAGTTTGTCTATATGTTAAAAAGTGCACTAAAGCACAAGTTGATTTACTCTTCTTTAGTGTAAAAAGGCTCACCAGATGTAGGATGTTGGTATAAACCTGTCACTGGCCATTCCTTTTAGGCAGCTTTGTACTTCCCTCTGCTATCTGGGTGCCACATAAACAACTACATACGGGCAGGAACCTACCACACTGAAAATATCAAGTTTAGCCCAGGATTTGGATCATGCAGTAGTTATTTGTTGAGTGGAATATCTAATTTAATGCCACTAATCATGTCCCTGTATGAAAATGTTCCACCCAAACAATTCTACCTGTCATTATTTTGAAGAAACACCAAAGTTATATCCTTCACTTAGCTCCACCCAAGATGATTGTGATTGGTTTAAGGTAAACTTTGTGACCTTTATTGATCCCTCACTAGGAAAATTCTCAAATTTACAAAATTACCCCCTCCTCCAATAGCAGAATGATACTGTTATGCAGCCAGACCATCATACACTACAGAATGGTCTGGCAAAACAAGATTACACCAAAGGAGACTCCAGGAAGTCAGTGCATCTGGTCCCTTGTCACCAAAAAGTAATTTGAGCATGGAACTTCTTGTGCACAACACAGATTGCCATCAGTGACAGGAAAGGATGAAAGTATTAGTTTTTTGGGTTGCCCGTCTGTTCATTCTGTCTTTATGATCATAATATCTCTTGGAATTCGGCACAAACATTCATTTGGACTCAAGGATGCACCAATTAGACTGGTGCTGCTTGTGCTGGTCGGCTGTGACTTTACAAAACACTTTTTTGATCTCAATTCAAGAGTTCGGATTATGCCAAAATTTGACACAAGTGTCCCATAGAATAAAAGATGATATTTTATATCCTAAAGGCCAAAGGTCAGGTATGGAAATACAGGAATAAACTGCTTAACTGGTTGTGGAGGAATGCAAATTTTAAGGCAGTCATTTCAGTTACATTTGCATTCATGAGTTGATTAAACAAATAAGATGGAGTGAGACTTTCTGTTTCCCTCTGTTTCCAGTCTTTCTGCAGATCTAAGCTAATTGGTTCCTGGCTTCAACTCCTTAGCTACCAGAGAGAAATGAAAGTAGAATTCATCTTCTAACACTGTCATCTCTTGGCCACAAAAGTGTTTTCCCAATTTTCACACAATTCCTTTTAAGAAGATACGCTGTGAAATGTGATTTGCTTAATTAAGCCCAGAGAAGCAGACTTACTAAGAGATAAATTTGATCTAATTTCCCACCAAACTTCTTCTATTGTTTCTCTCTTTGCTTGCTTCCAGTTTTGTTTTTGGCTCCAGTCCCAAAAAAGTTACAATTCATTCATGAAATCATTACCTTCAGTCCAGTTCAAGACAAAACTTCTACAAAACTTGACCATTGTTGGCAAAATAATGTTGCTTGTCAAGTTAAAGAGACCCAGCAATCGTCTACATGTACTTCATAGACCACTGGATTGCTTGGACTCCAGGGTAAGAACAGAACATGCGGACAAATTCTGGTTTCACACAGTTGTGTCAGAAGAGATGATGAGACTTTATGCAAAGATTTGCAAGTCAGTTGGAATAAAAAAGATGTGACAAAAGTTTCTACGCTCTCAGCCAATACAACAACATCAAAACATTAAGTCACTCTTTGGTAATACTCCAATTAAACTGCTGTTGTACCATTTGAAGGTTGAGAGATTCAAGTCTGGCATGAAAGTTGTAAATTTAACAGATTACTCAGAGTGAAAGTGCAGTAAAGTGAGAATGCAGGTGCAACCAGATGGGTCTTTAAAGGACAGCTGACTGGCAGTGAGTCCAGATCCTGCTGGTGTTCAGACACAACAAGCTGTAAAATAACTGACCGGTATTACACAACTCTTCTCTTCCAGAGACAATGTACAAACCTGTGGCCACTTCAAAGCCAGTGTTGATATTTAAATCACTTCACCTCACAGTTCGAATGTTTGCTGCGTTTTCCTTCTAGTTCCCTGCACAACCGCGTCTGTCTGTGTTTATTTGTCTGTCTACTGGACTACAGGGATCCACGTTGCATATTAATCACAGCCAGTCATGTGAAGGAATGCGTGGCAGAGAGCCAGGGCCGACTGACTGCGAGTCATAGCAGAGCTGAGCTGCATTGTGGCGCTGTCCCATGGCTGGGTGACACAGCTGAAAAGATGTTCATGACTGTAACACAAGGTGTGTTACAAAGACCTCCAATTCCGATGAGGCCTGAACCGTTTGGGTTTTGTTCGGCTGACAGTGTGAGCAAAGAGCTGAGAAAAGAGCGGTGACAGATGCTTTGTGTTTGTTCATCCTTTAATAAAAGCTGTGCCGTCTGTTGATGACAGGCTGCTCTTCTTTCGGGGGGCTTTCCCTGATTTGTTTGCCCCACATGCTCGGTGTGTACAGCCTGAGCAGAACTGGAGACACTTTATTATATTGCCCTGGTCAACCACACTTCATCACTGCAGAAGTCTTTGTTTGTGTAGAAAAAAAAAATTATGTGAAGCATTTCCCTGCACGACCTCATTATCTAACTGGGCGGTAAACAACAGGTGACTGTAATAAAGCAGGTTTGTTGTAATCAGATGACATCCAGATGTATCCAGGGTGTCACATTGGTAGGAAACACATTCAGCATCATGAGTATACTTGTTTTGAAAGAGAGTGTGGGTCATTGTGTGAAGTTTAAGCAGGTCATCCAGACCATGAGTCAGTGCTGCAGCCCCAGAAGACATGTGGTCATTTAAAAAAAAAGGCCTCATGATTTAAATGGAGCTGGCATTTCTACTAATGTGGGGTTTTTAAACTTGTGTGTGTGTGATATTTGGAACTAGTGAGAGTTAATACACGAGGAAATTAAAGGATGAGTGAGTTATAATGAGAGTGCAGGAGGGCAAGCAAAGTTGTCATTTTAGATTACTTTTAAAAGAAGTAATTATAGTCATCTGAACCTGTGGCTACAGGATATTTAATTTCGCTACCTGAAGAGTGATAACTGTGAATTTGAACTTTGAGACATTCTTTCTTCATTTAAGCACAGTTTGCTGAAGGTGTAGATAAAAGAAAGATGCCAATATACACTCTGGAGCCCCCAGGTTACACATCTTCATAAGAAAACTGCTAATCAGTCGTCCTCAAGTCTCCATATCACATTAAAATGACAGCATATTTTAATTTCAAAGCGCTTAATAATTGAATTTGACTCCCCAACCTTCTACTCAGGGCCCACTCACTCGCTTGTTGAGAAGCTTTTGATTGCAACTTCAAGGCAACGTCCTAAAAAGTGCTCCTAATAATTACAATGAACAGGTAAGAGTAACTAAGCCTCATCTGCTTGTGAAGGCTGTTTTCTAATGTGGAAAATTCCAGAATAAGACAGAATTAGAAGTTTTATTGTCATTATAGTGCTGTGAAAGACAAAAATTTGAATGCATAGCATTCTAAATAGTACATAGCATATATTACAGTATATAGTATATATAGTATATGGACTTTGACTGCATTAATAGTACATAGCTGAGACTACAGCTGCAAAAAGTTGTCAATTAATAGATAGTTCATCAGCACAAAAGTGTTTTGGCAATTAATCAAATATTAAAGTAAAGTTTTAAGTAAAAATATCAAAATGTTCTCACACTGAAGCTTCGCAATATGACATTTTCTCATTTTAACACATCTGTAAGTAGAAATTTGGGGGTTTTAGATAATATTTTCAGAAAAATTACAATTGACAGTTGATGTTATAGAGGCCAAATGATTAATAAGAATTGGGAAAATACTTGTAAATTAATAAATTCTGAAAATGTTTGTTTGGTGAAAGTTAAGTGGGCCCACAAATTTCAGTTTTGTTTATTTCTGCCAGCTTTTCAGATTAGAGTTTTCATAAAAATCTCTGTCCACAAACACGAACTTGACTATTCTGTAACAAAATTACTAAATGTGCTACTGACTGTATCTCTAAATTCATCTTCCAATCTCCTCTCCATCATTTGTTTGCCTCCACCCTCTGCTTCTTACTTTACTCCCTGTCGCCTTCTCTCAGCTAAATAAAAACTGCCAACGTCGGCAGAGACACAGCCAAAGATAATCAATAAAATTATCCAATGGCACAATTGTTTATGGGTGAGAAAGTTTGAAGTTAAGTTTCCCCGGACTTGCTTCTTCTCTCTTCTTTCTCTTTCCTCTTTCTATGAGAAACTGGAGTTTACTGGTAGCAAAGCCCAGTCGGTTCCTGAGGCTGTGGTCTACCCCTCAGCTCTGGGGAACACATTAGTCCGTCTACAGCAGCTGGAACTTCAGAAGGGGAAGGGAAGGGGGAAAAAGTGCTGTGCTCACTTGTTCCTGTGAAGAGAGTATGGGGGGGAAGAGAGAAAGAAAGTATAAAGGGGTGATGTGGTCAAGGCCTGGAAAATGGATCCATATGTCTGGAGGACTATGTGAGCTAATAAGCGAATGAGTCGCGGTGTGATGTGCCAACAGCACAATAAAGATGGAACTGCCGGTTTTTAAAGTCCCCTCGTCCTCATGTGAGACGTGCTCATGTTTATCTGGAAGGATTCACTCTGATTTAAAGGCCTGCTGCCTTGGAAGGAAGTTTATTTATTCATGCTGACTGATATTGAGCCCCGCAGACTTGGAAGCCACTGCATTGTCATGGATTGTCTTTAGTTTACTGTGCAGAGAATCTTCAGGGTCATTTCACGGATTCGCATATATCATTTTATGGCACTGGCCTGCACAGTCATATTACAGGGTTGGGTGCTTATTGATAATGCAGATGCAGCTTGGCTTTGTTCACCTGCAGCTTAACAGTTTTTCCATGTTTGGTAGTCCCGTAGATTTGATAAATGTAAATATTGCATACTTTACTTCACCCTGACATGGGTCCATTTGGAAGAGGGCACTGATCATACATACTTTGCTTAGATATGCACCAGGTATGAAAGTTAGCTCTACCAAAGTCAGGAAGTACCACTGATGATAACATGACAAGGCCAAAACTAAAGAATACGTCTGATTTCATGATGAAATTAAATGTTTGCTAGACATTTGGAAAGCATCAGAAGTCATTAATAGAGAGATGATGATTTGAGATGAACAAGCAACCCTGTCTCCTAAAAATGACCTTCCCATATAGCTAATCTGCATTCTCAGCTACATTTGGAAAAACATATTTTCTCCCAGTAAGGTGACAGTGTAACGTAGCAATGCCCATAAACAGTGTTGCCAACTCCTCGGTAAGACAAGTAGCTATTGACTGTCCTAAAAGTCGCTAGAAGTCGCTAGATAACGTCATCGCCTAATTTGCATATTTTCCTGTTTCCATTGTAATGAATGTTGTAGGAGAGAAGAATAACGTAGTGGGAGAGACAAAAAATTAGTATAAAACACCCAAAATATGTTTTTGAACTAGAGGCTAAATGCAGTGATTTATTTTAGTATGACAGTGAAGAAACATTTTAATTTAAGCCAGGATGGGAACTGCAGCGACTTCTGTTGTCTGACTGTGGAGTGATGTGGGTTTCCTCTAATCAGACAGTGGGATGCTGCAGGGTTACTGGACTGACCGCCTGTGCTTTGTGAAGGGGAGGAGCTCACAGCGCCACCTGCTGCTCGTTGAGGACAGTAACTGCAGAATGATCCGAGCTTTCATGTCACTACTCTTGATTTGTCACTAGTCGCTTTTGACAAAAAAAGTCGCCAGGAGACTTTGAAAAGTCGCCAGATTTAGCAAGAAAGTTGCCAAGTTGGCAACACTGCCCATAAAGTCCCACCTAAAACCTAATGATCCAATCCTTATTCTTCTTTAGAAATACAGGGGATTCTCGACTAACGCCGGAGTTCTGCTCCTACGTAAGTCAATTTTCGCTGTAAGTTGAAACTCCCGCGAAAATGTAAACAAAGCTGTTACTTGCATCATAATATCAATCAGTTCTTTGGAAAAGTCATGAATACCAATGACTTTCATGCACGTATGAATCATTTTACAAGAAGATAACAGAATATTGTAACGGACCGATATTGTTGTTAAGGTTTCAATGCTTATTGTTCAGTTCGATATTTACCTAATGTCAATGAACGTGTTATGTTTCGTTAGATCACCTCTAATTTTTTGATAATTTTTTTTATTATTATAAAAAAAAATTTACACCTAGAATCAACATGTACAATGTAATTCCTTGTGCCCACAGGTGTTACCGATACTGGGGCAAAATTGTGATTCTACATATTATTGATATTTTACTACTTATGTTTTTAATTGTTTCCTTACTTTTCTCCTATCTGCTCTTGATTAACACGGCCTGCAGTTCAGCCTATCGACAAAATATCACAATTTTAAGCTTAGATTCAGTGAAGTTTCCTGACCAAACAGGATGTCACAGATGAGTAGTTCAAAGACTATGTGTAAGTTGAAAATGTATTGATTTCTTTCAGGTTTTACACCTTCTGTTTGTAATTCTGGCAATTTTGTAAAGACGACATACCTTTCAAATCTGCCATTATGTTTTAGGGTTAAGAGTCAGTTGTTGTCCAGCATGTTTTCCTCTAGTAACCATTGAAACAGTGTTATTTTAGATTTAAATAATGATGTGAGAGCAGTCCTCCTCATAACACTGCATCGTATACTGTAGTGCAATACAAGACAGAGCTACGGTTTTATCTAAATGTCTTTTTCATAAATCATTAACTAGTGCCAGTTCTCATTTTTGCTTCAGACATGCAGATTTCGTGTGATATCATGTAGCTGTGAAATTGATGTTTTAGAACCTTTTGCATTTTTGTTTTATTGTAATCTCTTCATCTCATGAAGCCTTTGCGCCACACATAAGTTAGCAGCTTCTTAAATCTGCAAGTAACAGCAGTGATTTCATCTCGCAATTTGACATTTGCAGACTAAACGAGACGCTCCTTTTTTCTACTTCTGCCTAAAATCAAGGACTCACCGCTTCAAACATTCCTGCAAACGTTGAGTGGTAAATCTGCCATCATTATCACTGTAAATTGGATGCTGCGCTAAGATGGAAAGAAAGCAGTGTGAAGATAAGATGGCTCAAGAAAGACTTAAATACACCTAAAACTGTTAGATGCAACTCCAGTAAATGAGTCATTAACTTAACCCTCGTGCTAAAATCAGCTTTACAAATGTTGTGTTGTGGCAGGGGGAGCCTCATGTTTCCCATGTGGTCCCCCCCCCCCACTGAAACAATGGCACTGTTTGTGTTACCCATCACCTAGTATTAAGAGTCTTAAACCATTCTCTCTGGGAAATTTGCCTGGTTCTGGTTTGGACTGGACTATTATTGGAATATGTATGTATGTGTGTGTGTGTGTGTGTGTGTGTGTGTGTGTGTGTGTGTTTATGTGCAGAGCGGGAAGAGGAGGAATGTGCCTCCATGCAACCATGTGTTCAGGCATTTATCTCTCCATCAGCAACACTGACTAAATGTTTCCGCAGGAGACTTTTCATCTTTGATCCCAAATGAACATTATTGACCAACAAAACCAAATTTGCGATTAATTATTCAAATCTTGCGTGTGTTCAAGACGAAGAGACGTGGAAGACACGCTCCACTGTCGGTGGAAAGACGCTGCCTGTCGTCCTTCAGAGACACGCAGAGGGGAAATGAATCACATCCTCCTCCCTTCCTGACCTATCCTTTCTCCTTCATCTATTGCCCCTGCAACTAAAATGGCTCCCATGCTTAGCGATGCAGTCGGTTTGGAAACAAGCCAAAGAAAACAGGCTCACACACACACAGAGTTTCACACTGATATAGTTTCTCTTGGCCTATTTTTTGGCTGCATAATTGTTTTCCAGGCCCGCTGGACAGGCAGCTGCGTTGCCCGGAACTGTTGGTTTACCAGTCAGTGACGTTACTTTAGACGCATATGAGGAATGAAAGCAAACTTTCAGATCAACCACGGCTATAATCACATGGTTGATAAACAACAGCATATTTGAGATAACCCTGATTGTCTG
This sequence comes from Amphiprion ocellaris, assembly GCF_022539595.1. Lineage (NCBI taxonomy): Eukaryota > Metazoa > Chordata > Actinopteri > Pomacentridae > Amphiprion > Amphiprion ocellaris. The sequence goes on from NC_072781.1 coordinate 5,223,204, forward strand.
TTATTTTCATTTTTGCCCGAAATGAGACAAGGTTATCATACGTCTTTTGGCTATGTAAGTCTGTGACAACTGCTGATGTAAGTTTGTGAAAACTGAGTCAGTGACATTAGATCAAAAGACACTATTTTATATTTTATTTGGCCTAGTTTGTGACACTCCATCATCAGCGTCAATATGTCTTTCCACAAAGAAGTTTACTGATCCAAAGATCTCACTGTGGCTGTTAGAAATACCCCCTACTTAAGAAATTATGTCTCTTAAAACTGTGGATGTTAAGGCTGAAAAAATATGTTGCTTTTGATCATTTGAACATGTTTGAAAGTCCTAGTAGCCATGAATTAAATTCTATTCATTTCTATTGTATTTTTAGAGGCTGATATCTCAAACCCTGTACAAATTCCTTCAAAACTTTCTCCATATGTAGACACTACTAGACTTAAATAAGCAAATGTTTAGTAATTATGTGAAAAGACACCCTTCAGCAAGCAGTGCCTTTTATTATCTACTAACTCCTTTATTGTCATGTATACCCCACAGTTTGGGTGTCGGCTTTAGGAAAGTGCAACACATACATGCAGGATTATAAACCTCTGGTTTCTAAACTGGAACACTGGTATTTGATTGAGGAGATTCCAGTGTGCTCCCCAACCATATAAAGAATAGTCTAGACCACATATTAGCTAGCCTAGACATATAAAACCTATAGGAGTTAGTATTACCTAGCACAGGTTTCACTTTTTGCCATGATTATGTCTGCAGGCACAGAGCAGCCGGTGAAAAATCTATCAATTTCAAACTAGATGGAAACTGTCCACCTAAGAAAAAATAATCATTTCAGCGAGTGCCTTAAAGCAACACCTTTATATTAAAGTAAAGGAGGGATCCAGCTGCTGTCTTATGATGAGAGCAAAGGAGGATGTAAGATGGTGTTGATAAAGTCTTTATAAGCAGGACATGTTCGTGGATGGATACAAGAAATACAAAGAAAATCTAACAACCTTTCCTGTTTCAAATCAATCCGTGTTCATTTATTTTAACTATGACCATTTCCATCCATCCATCCATCCATCCATCCATCCTGTTGTGATGATCCAGGATCACGTTTTGGTGGCAGCAGGCTAAGCAATCCATCATCCTTGTGGATTCCAAGGCATTCCCGGGCCAGATGAGATATATAATCCATCCAGTGAGTTCTTGGTTTAACATTTGGTCTTCTGCCAGTTGGACCTGCTCAGAAAACCTTCAAAGGAAGTCGCCCTGGAGTGACCCTAATCAGATACCTGAACGAGCTGTGACTACTTCAAGACTACTTGATGTCCGAGTTTCTTGTACTGTCTCTAAGGCTGAGTCCATCTATCCTACAGAGGAAACCCCTTTTGACTGCTTGCATCTGCATTCTAATTCTTTCGGTTGCTACGCAGAGCCCATGACCGTTGGTGAGAGTTGGAACAAAGACCGACTGGTAAATCTAGAGATTCAACTTCCAGCTTGGCACCCTCGTCACCACAATGGTCAAGTACAACGCCACCAACCCGTCTGACCGTCTCATGCTCCATTTTCCATCACTTGTGAAGATTTTCCAAGATACTAAAACTTGTACTTCAACTGACCATAGCCTCAGACTTGGAGGTGCTGATTCTCATCCATCATTTTCTCATCAATGTGCACTGAAGGTCACAGCCCAATCAAGCCAAAGAAAGCCACATCTGCAAAAAAAATTGTTATGAATTGACAAAGACGCTATTCATAAAGCACTTCTCCTAAACCTAACCAAGTCATTTTTTAACCGAACCCTAACCATGGAGCTCCCACAACATAAAGCTGAACATTGAAGTGCAACAGTTTTGGGGTACAGCCAGATTTTTCTGGTTATTACCAATGTACTTGTTGACTCGTTTTCTAAACCTTGTATGCTGAAAGCTTATCCCAACACACATCAGCCAAGAGGTTGGGTCAAACCTGAAGAGGTCACTGGCCCTTTCTGAGCACTGTTGAACATTTTTAGCACCATATAAATAAAAGCATGACCTAATACTTATGGTAAAAGAGAAATGAAGCCCATATAGTCTCCCTGAAGCAAATGAGACCTTTGGCAATTACACCTCATCTCCTCATCATTGTGATTTGTGCAGTTCAAAGTTTTGTGGTGTCTGGCCAGAACTGAGACGCCCTCGAGCCCTCGTGAGCTTTCATGCAAAGCTACACAGAGTGAAACGTAACACACGAAGCTCGCAGGCATATGTTTGCTCTTAGACAGACCAGAAAACCTTCTCAACAACATATGGAAGCCATAGTGGTTTCCCGTACTAGTGTCAGCAAGGATATGGTTTTACCCAGCGTGATTTGGACATCTACAAAGCGAGACATTCTTCATGCATTTGCTTTGATTTATGCATACCTCTGTGATATTTCCTGAAGTCATAGTTAAAACATTCACCTACATATTAAGATTTTTCATCATTCTAAACATGCACAAACAGGCAGTCATGCACACATGAATGAGTCCGTTACATGCCTTACAAGCATTCAGACAAACACAGTCGGAATCCCCTCTTTCCAACCCCCTCAGCCTGATCTTCTGATCCTCAGTCTTGATGTTATGTACTGCGTGCTGAATCCTGCCCCATTTTTTATCTGCATTAGCACAACCTCCAGGGCACAAGTTCAGACCTCAGCAGCAACACCCTATACCTTATTGTGCTTGTGAAATTTGCACGGTAGAACTGGTCTCCTGCTTTGAAGTCATTAAAGAAACACGCGAGCTTAAGCGACTGCACTTGCGCTTATATGCAGCGCTGACCCAACCAAAGCTTCTCTGTCTGAATTTGTGTATTTTAAAGTGGTCTGGCTGTATATCTAAGCAGTGCCAGGTGTGTGGGTTTTAATTTACAGACTTCAGTTTTCGGCCTCCTGCTTCCCTGTGTGTTCATGTGTGCCTCAGAAACTATGAAACCACCGTCCATCCCGGCTTTGACTGGAGTTAAAGTTTGCACCTGGTCCGGTCATAAAACAGTAGTTAGTGTAATGGCTTTTAAATGAGGCTCCAAACGGCCGAGGCTGTAACATTAAACAATGATAAATCTCTACAGTAACTCTGCGGCTATTTTCAAAGTGATCTGTTTGTCCGTTAGCTTATCCATCTGATTGTCCCTTCGCCACGTTGTTACAAAATCTGTCTGGAAGCTGAATTGAAATTAAGAAGGTAGAAAAAAGTTGGAATTTTTCTCAGCACGTGTCCCCTGACGTCTTTGGTCAAAGCAAACAAAGCTCTTCAGTCCTCGCTCCCTCTGTCAGTCCTTATCTTAAGAACGTGGTAAACATGGCTTCCTTCCAGACATGAAAGAGAATAATCTCCACTATCATCGATGTGAGGCCGTCTCCAGCCTAACAAAACAAGAACCTCTCATTTTCAGAAACAAGATGCTATCCTCACACTACATCAGATCAGACTTTTTCAAAAATACACAGGGGATGTGAGTTATTTTCTCTGATATGTTTTCAAACTGCTGCTTTTTTTTTTTTTTTTTTTTTAACTAAAAATACTTTTTGGGGTCATGAGCTGGTTTTCTGCATGCATCAACGTAACATCATATGTGAGTTATTCATCTCACATTCTCAGACGCTCTTCCTGTGGTTTGTGGTGTTTGCTTCACCTTGCCTCCTTCCTTTAAGTGTGCCTCCAGTATAGTGTCTTTGGGTGAAGCACCAGTGGATGTTAACCTTCCTCTGAAATAGCAGGATGAATCACTTTGGTGGTCAGGAAAGGCGTGTTCACATGGCGAGGTGATTTTCCACCAGTCATTCCAGATTGCTGACTAGTAAAAATTAGTAAGTGATATGTAAGCGCGGGGTCTTGCAAAATGTTGGGGAGTGTGCATGTTTAATGTTTGTTCTGCCCTCTCACCCAGACGCTGTTTGCTTGGCGGAGGATTGCTGCGTTTTGCGTGTCATGTGCACGGTTTTTCTGAATGCAGTGTGACTTTGTGTGGGTGAGTCGGGGTTACAAGCAGCTTTCCAACCGTGTGAGGATTCCTCAAACCTGGCATTTTCACCTGATAGCAACAGTCGCCATGGCACCACCAGTATCACTAACTGTTATCATAATCATGGTGACGGGCAGCGGCCGAGTCCCGAATGTCTTGGCAGAGACTCGCATCCACCTGACGTCCTCCCTCTCTCTCTCTCAGCTGCTTCCCCTCTCCATCTGGTTAGACTCTTATCTCGCATGGAGTGTGACGGGAGAAGGCGAGCGGGGCTGATTATACACACTGCTACTCCTGTGTCAGGTGTCTGTTTGTGTGTGAAAGCGTGTGCCAAATGCTTGTTTCCTGTATCCTCTGCCTGCCATGTTTCCCTTGCAACATCCCCGCAATGTTAATAAGAAGCCCGCAGGAATCAGGAACACGGCCTCAGACATTCGTGTCAGTTGCAGCCCAGTTTGTGTTTGCGTATCCGTGTTGGTGTGTGCATGTGAGGTAAAGGTTCTTATCCTCAGTTACTGGCTATCACTATCTTTGCCGTCTTCTAATAATAACTTCACCTCCGGGGTCAAGATCGTTCACAGCGACGTTCAACACACTGACGCTGAATCAGACGTATGCCCTAGATCAGGGGTGTCAAACATGCGGCCCGCGGGCCAAAACCGGCCCTCCAGAGGGTCCAATCCGGGCCTCAGGACGACTTTGTAAAGTGTAAAAATGACAGAAGACGCTAACTGCAGATTGTACATTTGTAAAATTATAAATTTAAAATAATTTCTAGACCATGACAAGTTGTTTTGATCAAAAAGTAAAATACTAGATTGTTCATTGTTCTTTTGTTGTTTTGTGTCTCATTTTTGTAATATTTTGCCTTGTTTTTGTCTTTTTTTTTGGTCTGATTTTTATCATTTGTCTCATGTTTTTGTCCTTTTGTTCCTTGTTTTTGTTGTTTGGTGTTTCTGTTTTGTCTTACTTGTGTTTTTTGTCTTATTTTTGTAATTTTGTGTTTTGCTTTATTCATTGTTTTGTACATCATTTTTGGCATTTTGTGGTTTTTTTTTGTCTCGCTTGTGTTGTTTGTCTACTTTTATTGTCATTTTGTAACTTTTTGTCCAATTTTTGTCTTTTTTGTTTGGTTTTGTATTGTTTGTCGCAATTTTTGTCATTTTGAGTTTAATTTTTGTAATATTTTGTCTTGTTTATGTCTTTTTGTCTGACTTTTGTCATTTTGATCATAAAGTAAAATACTATATCGTTCAGTTCCAGATACCTGAGACTAAATGTTTTGTTCCTTTGTAGAAACACTGTGATCTATACGTTGTAATGTGTAATGTGATAATCTGAGGCATAATGTTGTTAAAAATGAATTTATTTTTCTGAAGAAATTTCAGGTTGTTCATAATGTTTTGTAAAAAGATAATTCCTTAAATGGGAACATTTTCAGAATATATGTTTTTGCATCAAAGCAAAGGAAAAGAATTTGGAGTTGTGGTTATTTACAGGTTATTACGCAGTGATTTAACTGGTCCAGCCCACTTGAGATCAAATTGGGCTGAATGTGGCCCCTGAACTAGAATGAGTTTGACACCCCTGCCCTAGATGTTTCCCAATAAACCAATTTTCACTTCAAGTACTTAAAGAATCAGGCATCTACTGTCTGTTTATGGAGACTAAATCTGCCAACAGCCATAAATATGCAGCACAGGCAGCGTGATTTATGACTGAGAGTGATTTACTTTGTGATTGGACTACATGCTTCACATAGATCCTTTTGTCTGTGTGTGCCAACTTGTGTTGCTGTCTCGGTTACCTTGCAGCCTCCTCTGGCTCCTATTTATAACCCAGTGTAAACAAAATGGATACACAGCACTTGGGACAGATCCTCTTTTTTTTTTTTTTTTCCTTCAAAGATAGTGCTCGTGTGCCGTCTGGTCGTTGGGTACAGCCTGTGCACAGACTCAGCGTGATGTGGCGGTTTGTGAGCTTTGACTGTGGGCTGATGATTTCATTCAGAGAAGGAAACTGTCACTGCGGATGGATAAATATATCCTCTCTGTCTGTCTCAGTAGCCTGGTTTCCACTGCCCAGTGTAACATTCCCAACCAGAGCTTTAAGGTAGTCATTATTTACTGCATATCAGTCAGTTTTCCAGCATCTGTGGTCTGTTGGCTCCCATTCACCATTAGGAATGATTTGTCAGCTGGGCTACACTTTCAGTCCAACAAACATGCATTTGATCTTGATTATTAGTATTTGGAGTTGTTTGGCGTCGACGTCGCTTCTCCCTGCGGCCGTAAGGCAGTAATTGTTTTTGTGTGGGAGCCCTGCCATGCAGCATCGAGTGGGCGGTGTTTAAAAGAGCTGCGGTTTAGCTGTAATTATTTTCCTACTGTCCACTCATAAAACACATAATCACAAGAAGCCTGTAAAGCTCAGCAGAGTAAATGTAGCTGGAGCAACACTGAACTTGTGATTTTCTTTTAGAGGCCTGCTGGGTAGGAAAGTTGAAAAAACAGTATAACTTTTAATATTCAGTCCCCAAATTCCACATTTATATGAATCTGAAACAAAAGAGATGAACTGTATTAATAAATATAAAGCCAAATGTGGTCACTTATTTCCACACCAGTATCACATTTTATGTAGACCACATTGTACTAGCAGATGAAATATGATTTAATTTCAAAATGCTTGTGTTGAATTAACATGAAATGTCCACAGTAGTTTGCTTGTACCACTTTACATGTCGTTTTTCTATATACACCAACTATTCCGCTGGAAGTGTTGTAATGGTGGGGATTTCCGATAAATGCACGCTGTCATTGGAGTTATTCTTACTCTGAAATCCTTTGAGACTAAGCTAACATGTGCCAGTGTTCCTTAAGACATAATCATATTTACCTTGCCATACCATAATAACACCCTTTCGCTACTTGAAACATTCTTTGGAATATTGGGATGTAATTAAGCTTTTTTCAGACTTCAAACATTCAGTTGTAATTGTCCTTAGTTCACCTTTTCTCACATAGACTAGTGATTTATTATTCTGGTTTTTGCAGGTTTCTTCCATGAAATGTGTCACTTTACAAAAAATAGCTGGAAAATATCTGTATTTTTCTGGAACATTAATGAGAATAACAGCCTGCAGCCAAGCTAGCAGCTTTGTGAAGCAGCACATTGAATGTAAATGTTGCTGATGTGCTGATGTTTAAGAGGTTTGCAGCATTAACTCTTATGTCATCCTGCGGGTCAAAATTGACCCGTTCTAAAGTTTGAAAATGTGGAAAAAAAAAAAAAAAAAAAATCACAGTGAAACTTCTGATGTCCACATTTTCAACATTTTTGGGAAATCTTTGGACATTTTTTGGTGGGAAAAAAAGAAATGTTAAAAATGTTTCTTAAGAACATTCACACAAAAAAAATGAATGTTGATTTTTTTTGTGAATGTTCTTAAAGAAAATAATAGAAATTTTACTGATATATAAGGAATCACTAGATATTTTTAGGATTTTTTTTTGGAAGATTTTTACTCATTTTTTGAAAATATTTACAAGAATTTTCTTGCCAAATTCGGGGAATTAAAAAAAAAATTTAAGGGAAACTTTTAAGGAATTATTGGAATTTTCTTCCTGAAGGTTTTGCAAATTTTCAGAAATTTGGGGAATTTTTTGCAGATTTTTTGGATTGGAAACAATATTTTTTGGTGCCCATAAATGAGGACAACAGGAGGGTTAATTTAGCATGTTAGCATGGAGACAGCAAAGCACAGGCTGATGGGAAAGTCATTAGTTTTGCAGCATATTTGGTCATAAACTAAAAATATCTCAGAATGAAAAGCGACGGGATCACCCAAAGGAATACAAGTTGCCCTAATGTGGGAATGAAAGTGTGCACCAATGTTCAGGCCATGGTAGACCAAACACTGTTGCTATCCTTAAAGCTGCTTCTGGCAAAAATACACAAAAAATGACACATTCTTTACATACGAGATCGTAGTAACTTGAACGTGTTGTCCCTGTGTGTGTTGAACTTGCAGACCAAGCTTCCGGTTCTGTTGCTGGGCCGATCGTCAGACCTGAGACCAGGGGAGTTTGTGGTTGCCATCGGCAGCCCGTTTTCCCTCCAGAACACAGTTACTACAGGAATCGTCAGCACCACTCAGCGAGGGGGCAGAGAGCTCGGCCTTCGCAACTCCGACATGGACTACATCCAGACTGACGCCATCATCAATGTAAGTGAATGCAGATTCCTTCCCATTAGATTTTGGTTTCTTAAACACACAAATAACAAGTGATATGTCCTTCTGCTTCACAGTACGGCAACTCTGGAGGGCCTCTGGTCAATCTGGTGAGCCATTTTTTATCCTGACGGCAGACCAAACCCATTTTTATGTTCTCATGACATCTTAACATGCAGATGATGATTCACAGTTTGCTACCAGCCACTAAGCTGAGGTTTGTTGTTTTAGGACGGAGAAGTGATCGGCATCAACACCCTGAAAGTGACGGCCGGCATCTCCTTCGCAATTCCCTCCGACAAGATCCGACAGTTCCTGGCCGAGTCATACGACAGACAGTCCAGAGGTATGAGCTCTGACTGAAGCAGCTTCACATGTTTTCATTTTATTGCTTCTAATCAATCACCAAGACAAAGCGTTAAAGGCAAAAGACTTGGACCGAGATCCCATTTGGATGTGCAGCAAAGAAGCTATAATTCAGCGCTGGGCTTGTTATTTTTTTTCATCTCCATTTGCTGTCCTAATATATATTCTGCACATTTAAAGCTTTACGAATCTGCGCCCAGCATTACCTAACAGAACTTTGACATTGCAAATAAAGTGCACAGAAAAAGATGCCAGAACACATCAAGTTGTTTCTGTATTTTACAGCTTTTCACCCTTTACCTCACATTGTGTTCTAGTCCAGCGTATATGTGGATTTAAATGAAATGTCTGAATGATGAGTAGACTGGAAAACAAGATGGAACATGTAGATGAACATATGTGCAAACTATGCGGCGAGAAGTGCAAGATTAATGAGACAGTTTGATCGAAAGTCATATTTCTTTAGCATATACTGAAAGAAAAGCCAGCAGTTGAGAGGATGAATGATTGGACTGTGCTGCTGTGTGTCTGCAGGGAGAACAGATGCTAAGAAGAAGTATATCGGTGTGAGGATGATGACTCTCACCCCAGCGTGAGTTGCAAACTTTTATGTGGATTTTCAGTGAAATATCTGCAGAATTGCAACTCTGTATGACGCTTAGACGAGTGGAAATTGGAAATTGCAACTTCTCTCCTTTGTTTCACTGCTAGCTTAGCCAAAGAGCTGAAGACTCGACATCGTGACTTCCCTGACATCACCTCAGGAGCTTACGTTATGGAGGTCATCGCAAAGACACCAGCTGCAACGTAAGGAACACATTAGGCCCACAAGGTTTTGAAAGCTTTGGCTCCCTGCAAGCTAACTTGATTGTAACTTCATGACTTATAGAAAAGTGCAAATGGAAGTCGTCTCCTTAGGTGCTATGGGATATTGTGTTTGGCACTTAAAGCTACACATATGCCCTTAATTCACACACTCTGCATGCAGCCGCTGCTTCGCTCTCTCAATGCAAAGGGACAGTATATTTCATTTCCTTTCCTAATTTAATCCCTTGTCTAACTGTCACACACACACCCGGCCTCCTACACAACTTGTCCTACTAGGATGTAGATTCATGGCTCGCTCCGGCGTGCCTGGAGTGCCTTGCTCTCGAAAATATCCCCCCTCCTCCCACAATGGCAGCCCACTCCAATCAGCCGCTACCACAACTCCAGCAGAGGTGGGGTGGGGGAGACGCTGAGGTCAGCTATTTCCTTCAAACCTCATGCGGGGAGGTTACTCTCTGCGCTGTGGTTTTCCTGCGCCTGCTCACCCAGCCCACGCCGGATCGGTCGGCCTTTCTCCTGCTAGGCCTCATCAGAGTTTACTCATTGCTCAAATCGCTCGGCATTTTGCATAATAGCATTTCTGCGGTTCCTTTTATACTCCGTGTTATTTTCCAGGCTGCACTTTCACGCTTTTTGATCTGTGTTTGTTTACGGCCTTTGGAAACCTTGACCCTGCTGTAGAGAAACCTTCCATTTGCTGTGCTGGAGGTGTCACAGCAGCTGAGTGTAATGAGGGGGACGCTGGAGGTGAAGTGAAGGTGTGGTGGTCGGTGTTTACATGTGGCTCTGATTAAGACTCAGCTCTCGATATCGCTGCTGCTCACCGCTTCGCCCTGTGCATGATTTTGGCTTTATTAGTTTGTTTTTTCTGCATTGCGGGCGTGCAGTCGGCCGACGTGTTTTTATTTGCGTAGCACTCTGGATCATTATCGCTCCGTCATTAAAATTCTTACTGCAGATGTTAACATTAATTCTCAACGTGCTCGCAGACCTGGAAACAAACCTGACCAAAGTGCGAGTTAAATATGTTGTGGACATTACATCTGTAGGCCATTAAATAAACCTGCTGCTTTTATTCTTTCTACTAAAGCCTGAAGAGGAAATTATAGCAATACTTCATGTTAGGAGTGGAGGAAATTGTCATAAAAGTGAGACATTTGATGAAAAGAACTAAACCGACAAGACTGTCTGAAGCACACGTAAATTTTCAGACATCTTCATCTATTTGGAAAGTATAATAATTTCCTAAAAAGTTACTCAAACTGGAATAAATGAGTAAGTGAATGAGTGAATCTGCTGTTAACTGAAAATAAACTCCAGTGTCCGTGCAGTGGTTTGGGTCACTGGTGTGCTTTTAATTGTTTTTCTGACCACAGTGGAATAATAGAGGAGTAAGATGTATGACGTTCTAAATGCAGGAATAATACTTGCCATGGGATGAGTTCATTGCTGTTTTTCTTTTTATCTCAACCATTGGATTTGTTGACAATAAGATAAAGGTCTTTTTCTCCTTTTCTTTGAAGCTGTAAAGGCAAAGTGAAACCAACCAGCAAAATATTCTCTTTTCTTCCAAAGTTGGCCTTGAAGTCGATTTCTTGTTTGATTTCTTTGTGAAGTTGGTTCCCTTGTGGTGAGATTTTGATGGTAGTTTCTTCTGTATATCTATATTATGCATTTATACACTGGATAAAGGATGGAGCTAGCAGCCCTTTGCAGAAATAATGTATCAAAACTCTCAGATAGATCTTCAGAAAACTAACTACCAACTGAAAAGGTTTACAAAAAATAAGAAACAAAACTGATTTTTTGTAAAAGGGCAGTGTTGAATGGTCAGTCAGTCAAACTTTATTTACACGACACTTTCTATACAAATACAGTGCTTTACAATAAAAAAAAAAAAATACAATAAAACGGTACAAACAGTCCCCCACCCCCAGCAGAGTAATACAAAGGCATTAAGGAAGTGAGGAAACGCTAGCCTATTTATTATGTGTAATGAAGAAACACCAGATGAGATGAAATGAAATAAAAGAAGATAGATAAATAGATCAAATATAATTCAACAAAATGTCATAGAAATAGATAGAGATGGAAATAGAAGTCAAACATTACAAAAAAGAAAAGACAAAAATTAAGTAATAAACTGCACAATAAACTGACCAAAAATATGTAAATAGACGAATAAATAGAGAAATCAATGAATAAAATTAGTTCTAATAAGGGTAATCAATAAACAAAATCTATCAAATCAATCAAAAGCCTGACTAAAAAGGTAAAGGTATCGACTAAAAAGGGTCAACAAGTGAAGACTACATCTCCTCAATCAGAAATCCCTGTTTTAAGACACGACTTAAGTTCTTAAATAGTCCATACAGAACAGCATTTTGTTGTCCTTGTTGTTGTTGTTTGGGGCACTTTTGCATTTATTAGTTAGTATACAGAGTAGAACTGACAGGATCTGAGAGTAGAGAGTGATGGGAGGTGATATGCAACCGCTGGACTTCTTAACCCTCAAGTCAAGGTACCGTTCAGCCCCATGTTCCTCCTTAGAAACTAGAACTGCGGCAGAACTTTACATCACTCTGCTGAGATACACTAAATGTTGCAAGCCCTCAATCATTCTCTTCTTCTTCTGTCCTCCAGTGGTGGCCTCAAAGAGCACGACGTCATCATCTCGATCAACGGCCAGAGGATTTCCACGGCGACCGACGTCAGCGCCGCCATCAAGAAGGACAACACCTTGCGAGTAGTCGTTCGCCGTGGCAACGAGGACGCCATCCTCACCGTTGTTCCCATGGAGATCGACCCTTGACCCTCCACAAATCACCCCACAGGAGCTGGAGTTAGGTTTTACTTATCACCAGTGGACCTTATATCAGAGGAGGGAAGGATTCTACTGACACACCCTCCCCTAGTGGCCCAGAGGCCGGTGGCACCACACATCCAGGAAAAGTCTGGCTTTGCCTTGAAAGGAACGACTGTACAGAAGCTGTAAAAAGCAGCGCTGTGCTTTGTTTTCCGTGTGTGTCTTCACTTATAGTCTGTAATGCTTCGATCAATGCTACTACTGTTCGGTCACAAAAAAAAGTTGGCGTAGTGTTTTCATCTGCTTTCTCGTCTTATGTCTTCTTTTTAAGTATGGACTTTTGCTCAGTCAGGCCCTTCCACTGCAATTTTAAGCAATTTAGAGACTTACTGAGCAAATCTGATTTGTATAATTGTTGTTCCTAAACTCCTTTTAAAAGTACTGTAGAATGTTTTTGTTGATTATGTGATGTAAACTGAAAAGAAAATAAAGGGTTTACCTTCATTTGTCACTCAGCATGCTGGCTTTCTCATTTTCTTTCCGTCTCTTTTCAACAGACACACGTATTTCGAGAAGAACTGCACTCAGGCTGATATTACAATATTTTCTTTGTGTGTGCGCAGAGTTCGTGTAACCGTCACTCGTGCACATGCACACACAGTAAAGAGACGTAAAGCCAATGGGGATCTGGTTTAAATTAGATTTTACTGCCTTCATATGGACTTGATAGTGGTGTCGTGTGATTGTAGGGCCAGGGGCTGTGCAGGCTGACCTCAGAGACAGGAGTGTGAGCCAAGCAGAGATCCGACCCACCGTGCAGTGGCCACAGATGTGAGCCTCGCATACACTTAATGTTTTTGGTAGAGATTTTTGTTTACCACATGAATTTTGGATGAAGATGATGAAGTAGACCTCATGAGAACCACAGAAAACCACCACAATTTCAGAAACGGCTTCAAGATACACACAAAAAAAGAGGGTCTTTGACCAAGAACCTCTTTCAGTACATGTGAAATCAGCTGCGGTGAAACTGTGCAGAAACCTTTGTTTTTCTTTACTGTAACCCGCCATAGCTCAAATGTAAGGTTGCGAAATGAAATAGAGCTTCATAAGTATGTTGAAAGGACAGAGGAGCATATTTTGTCATCCAGCGGTTGGCTTTCCCATTTTTTTTTACATTTGAATTGCAAACCATTTCTTTAATAACCTCTGGATGTTTATCCTTCTCCCATTTTTCCATTCACATTCACCACATGGAGGCTCTATTACAGCAAAGTGTTTTCCCATGATGTTAAGCACAATCCCACAAGGATCCAGTGGATATTTTATATTTTGACTTTTGTTTTTGGTTAAATATCATCACACATGGAGACCCAGTTGATAGATATATGCGTATATTTGCAATCAAAGGCCAGATGGGAGACCGAAAAAAATTACCGAGACAGAAGTGCGACGGTAAGTGCTGCTGCCATCTCATGGTTCTGTCTCAGTGTTGCAGTCTGTCATCTTAATTTAAGCACCAAACTATGTAGCAAATATTTTGCACCAACATCCTACTCAAAGTCGATATTCTATGTTTTTTATTTAACTTGGCAATGCCATAGATGATTGAGTCATTTTCTCCAAGCCTGCAAAACATTCAGAGATTACAGTGTACATATGGAGCATTGTTCTCAGCTGCAAAGTTTGCCTGTTAATGAAGTCATGACTGCAAAACTGCCAAGACCTGTGCTCAGAACCATCAGTCAAACAGGGCACGGCCGTATTACCTCACCACCTCTGGGCCTTGATGTGGATTGACAGTCTCTCTCCCAACCCAAATACACACAAATGCCAGAAATCTGTATGTCTTACACTGAGTGGACGTGGTGTTATCATTGTCCAAATGTTGTATAATGATGACAGAGTGACTGACAAAACCCCTTCGGTCATTTGGTTAATTGTGATGTACGACTTGTGTGAGGAAAGACAGAAATATTTTCAAAACTGTGGCCACTTTACTGTTGATATCAGGGCAACTGTGACCCCATGACATGATTAAATGTCCAACTCTATAGAAGTTAATACATTTTCTTTAAGTGATATAAAGGCCAAAAAACACTTTAAAATCCTAAAAACACATTTCAAATGGGTCCCATGGCAAACTATTATCCCCTTGTTTCTGAACTGAGGCCAACCATTTCCACCAAGGACTTCCATGCTTTGAAGGAGGTGTTGTCATGTCTGAATGATGGCCATTTCAGTGTTGATACAGTTGAGACCCATTTTCCCTGCAGACCCAGGATGTTTAGAGCGTACTAGTCATTCATTTGACACCATCTGCTCCCCACACCGGTGCCAGTGCTGGTTTTTCTGCTCTCTGTTTACAGACCGCTGGAGGTGTTTGAACATTCGGTCCAGTGAGAAAACAAGAATTAAATTTGGCTGCACAGAACTGCATTTCTATTGATCAAATAGGATATTATCTTTTATTGAGATAACAGATAAAGTGGCACAGTTTGAATATTTGCTGTCTTTTTTTTTTTATAGAAATCGAGATAATAACACTGCAAATTAGAGTGATTATTTGCATGAAATAAATACTAATGGCTTCAGTAATTTGAAATAGCAAAAGAAGGTTTTTTTCCAAGGTTTTAAAAGGTTTTGATTTAATTTAGCCTGGTTTCAGTATACGTGTCTTCCATTACAATTTAGACAAGTGATAGTTTGTGGCCACAAACAACTTTAGAAAAAAAAAAAGAACACCCTGTATAACCAGATTAAAAGCCAGCAATGTGTGAACAGTTTTGCTGAACAAATAGTCCCTGCAAAAAACTGTTGCTGAGCATGATTTAGAATTTAAATGAACTGAGCACTTATTAACTAGCAATCAATTTATTATCTTTTTAAACCTTAGTTTAAGGTATATTGTTAACATTTTAAACAGCAATAATAGTATTTGTTTTGCCATATGAGCTACAAAATTTAAGTGATATACAGTATTTTTATTTAGAAATTACTAGACTTGCAGTTTCCAATTAAACCGTCGTGAGGCATGAGAGTAATATTCGTTTCACGCAATGCTTCGTTTGTTATTTTAACCATCTAATCAAAATCAGATTTAATGGCCAAGTATATACACAACCTACAAGAAATTTGGTTTCGGTTGTTGGTGTCGCCTTATGAATATGGAAAGAAAATAGTAGTAGTAATAATAATAATAATAATAATGAATATAACATAATATATACAGATATTTACAAGCTAGAGGGGAATATATAAACACAGTAGTGCAAAATGACAATTGCTACATGATGATACAGTGCAAAAAACAGAGAATGCTGTTCTTAGTGCAGACAGTACTGTACTGTAAAAACAAACAAAAACAAGACAAATGGTGAAAACAGGCGACACCACTATTCTCGTCTCTCATTGGCACGTTTTCAAGTTTAGTTTAAACCAACTAATGCGATCCTCCAACGCCCCCTATCGTTTATTATGGTTTCAGTTTTGGTCCAATCAGAATCTCGCTTGCTGACACAGTCCCAAGTGACATGAAACCCTCTCCGCTGCTGATTGGCTAATTCCGTCGCTTCAGCGCACTACATGGGGGTCTTGCCAAGCATCGAGGAGGGAGGGGATATTTTAATGGCCGTCAGCAGCACTACCAAATGCAAAAAGTCCGGATTATCCGTTACATTTAGACTGTTATAGCTACGGGTGCATTTGGGACACCTTTCTTTCGTAACAAGCATTGTTCTGGGGACATATTTGAGCTGCATATGTCTTTTTAATATTGTTTCTGCGGCGCTGAACGGACTTTACCCGCTTGATTTGTGCGCGAGTGGGAGCTCAGGCCTAGCCGGCTGGCTAAAAAACAAGCGGACGGTTAGCTAGTCGCTGGAGTTGAAAGGTAAGAGTGTGTGCTGCCATTCGTTTGTGCTCGCGACGAATTTTTAAATATCTACACTCAAACGTGAATGTTAAAATACTTGACCACATTTAAATTCAAGATTGCCGACATTTGATGCAGCCTGGTGATAAATGTAAACAGCAGCCATACGTTAGCTTAGTTAGCAATGTTGAAGCTAACGGCTAATGGCTAACTTTATAGTAGTTAACTTTACAAGCAGTAGCAAAGCAGGCTAGAGTTAACAGATGGTAGTAAGTCACATGTCCCGGCAACGTGTGATAATATATGTAACTCAAAGTTTTACTAAAGTTAATCAAATTCGATCTAGCTTTCTGTCGTGTTGCCCACACACGAGCGATAGTGTTTTTGAAAGCGATGCGAGCTAGCCATGCTAACTTTGTGTGCTATCCGACAACAGTTGACACACAACTTGGGACAGATTAATTTACCCAATCTTACAGAAGTCATTCTTGCAGAATGCATCCATAGTTATTCTAAAACATTGTTCTTCGTTTCATTTTGAGTAATGTTAACATTACTGCCAGGCACACGGCCGTTAAGCTGTTCGTTTGCTGACGGCTATTCGGTGTATTTAATGCGTGAATAGTATGTTGCATAGTGAATGGTTTCTACTTTTGTTCACAGGGAATATGTAACATAAAACAACCGACATGACATCCAGATTCGGTAAAACCTACAATCGCAAGGGAGGGGAGGCTAATTCGAAATTTGAAGAGGTATTCTCTAATAAAAAGCCCACTCTGACCACCAAATGGGGGGAGACCACCTACAAGGCTCAGCTGGGAGCCAAAAGGCCTCTGTTAAAACCTGATGTTTCTGAGGTCTCCAAGAGACCCAGGCTCGAGGACAGTGACAGCGAAGAAGATCCATTTGGGTTCGACAGTGATGATGAGTCCAAGACTGTATCTCCTCAAAGTGTGTCCCAGACAAAAGTCAGTGAAGGGGATGTGAAAAAGACGACCGCAGTGCGAAGTGATGGGGCAGCCACTTATGTGACTTCTGCACAGGCCTCTGCAAGTTTAACCACCACAGTCACAAGTAAGTAAACAAGATATAAACCAACATATCTGGACCTTAAATTCCTACCCTGATAGTCTAACAACATTTACTACATGAGCCTACATGTCAATTCATTATTTACTTTGTGATCATTCATAATAAATAGTTAATTAGTTGCAGTTTTTTTTTAACCTGAATCTAATTTCATTTTCTTTTCATAGGCAAGCAAACATCAGAAGTGAAGGCTGTTAAAAATAACCAGCCCTGGTACAAAAGTGTATCAGACAGCAACCAAAAACCTGTATGTGTGGCCTCGTTCTCAAACACACTCCCCTCTGGTGATCAGAACTTTTCAGCATCCCAGAAGCCCATCTCTTCCTCTGCTTATATAGACACCTCCCTTAAACCATCTGCTGATGCACCAGGTGGTAGCAAAGACTTCCAAACCTCTACTACTTATGATGGACTGCTATCGGAAGAGATGAAAAATGCGGAGCTGGAGCTTCCCACTGAACCCCCTCCAGAACCAGTGGACAACATTCCCCCTTCCCCATTTACTCTTAGGGCCTCAAATTGCAAGAAATACCAGCGGCCCAACCGGCCCAACCAGTTGTCATCTGAACCTGCCGAAAACAACAAGCCCACTGACACAGCGAGTGCCCAAGTTAAACCCAACAGCGTCCTTTCTGCTAGTGCAAGTAGTACTGCTGCCAGTGCTAAACCAGCAGCCAAGCCTGTGGGCAGGGGTGGTGGGAGGGTACGGGACTACACAGTTCTGCACCCTTCCTGTCTGTCGGTGTGCAATGTCACTATCCAGGACTCAATAGAGCGCAGCATTGATGAACTGGTCACGCCAGCTGCCCCTGCTGATCTTGGAGAGGCAGGCCAGATGAAGAAGAAGTCCGATGCGGCGCCACCCAAGCCCACAAGGCGAGTCTTTTATATTTCTATGTGTATCAATGGCCACATTGTGAATAACACTACTGAAGGGTTGTATTTGAAAGATAGTGGTCGCTTTGTCTTATTTAATTGTGAGGATGGCTGATATGGACAATAAAATTAACCCAGCATTTTGTGATAGTTTGACAAAATCGATACTTATATTTGTGAGCCTTTTTGGTGTCATTCAGGAAATTACTTACTTGGGATATTATTGAGTCAAAGTTTAGTACCATGCACGGACAATAGTTTAGTTTTTTTGATCTGAAATTATGAATACCAATATACAGTGTACCTTTGAATACCCTGTCTTTATTCTTCAGTTGATCAGAATCTGAAAAAGGATGGAATTGTAAGAATTATAACTAATATAGACAGCAAAATGCAAAGTGTGTTGCTGGTATAGGCCTCAGTATAGAAGCCACTAATGGTGTTATGTGTGTCATACTGTCTCTGCTAGGCTTTTATTCTTAAGGCATGTGCTTTATTTGGAAGAGTCTCCTACTGCAGAATGCTAAATTTTTGATAAGTTTGAAATCTGTACATGTTCTCGAGGTTTTTATTTTTTATTTCTGGCAGGCATGTCTGAATTAATAATTGGTTTAAAGACAGCAGGAGATGAGGCTTTGGTATGTTAGGTGAATGTTAAGTCCTTATCTGTAAAGATCCAAAACAAGCCAGACCGCATCACCTAGCCTTACTGAATGAACTTGAAGGATAATAAGAACAAGACAAGTGTTTTCAATTTAAGCTGTCCAGTTCAGCTGTTTGGAGACATTGCCATTAGTATGTCTAGTGTTGTGGTCCATTATAGGTCTATAATGTGCTGTGTTGTTGTGGTTTCTGAACAGTAATCTTGTTTCCTCTATTAACTGTTGTCTCTTTGAAAAGAAGTTCTCTATTAATTAAGTCAGATAAAAGTTTTGGTTGCCCAAATCATGTTTTCCATTAGTGCTTTACTGAAAAGGGTTGCTTTTTGTTCTGCTTGCTATACTCCAGTTTACATCTCTTCTTAATAGTATCATTAAAAACAACATCAATGCAAACACTAAAGAAATAACACATCCTCTTACTGTGTTTTATTTGCAGGTTCAGACCCACCCAGACAAAGACCAAGAAGACCAAGACTGAGACAAAGCTGGAGTTCTTTGGCTTTGAGGACAAAGAGGACCAGGAGGGCGAGGAAGGTTCAGAAGGAGGCATGGCAGGCAAGAGTAGCTACAAGATCAAGTACTTTGGCTTCGATGACTTGAGTGAGAGTGACAGCGATGATGAGAGCTCACAGGCCAAAGAGAAGAAGGCCAAGAAGGCGGCTGCAGCTTTAGCCGCTCTGAGCTCCAGTGTGGACAGCCCCCACACCAGTGACTCTCAGGACAGTCAGGCCAGCAGCAATACAGGTGAGAAACTCTTCATTTTATGCAGACAAAAACAGATTTGATGATGGTGTAGTTAGCAATTTGTTGTATGACCATAATTTATTACATAGGTTTCTAAAACCAGTTTATATCAGGAGTACTTGCATGATCCACTGTGGTGAATTTTCAGTCTATCTACATACTGATGCTTGTTTCCTGCCATCAACGATCTGCTTTATCCAACAGATGCTTTTGACTTCTCTGATGACTCCAGTCCTGGTGGCACTGAGGGACAGAAAGGACGCTCAGGGAAGACAAGTGACAAGTCCAAGGACATCGGCAGTGGACTGAAAAAGATTTTCAGTGGACCCAAAAAGGTATTTGAGCATCTCATAAATAATCAGTGTTTCTCTTTGCTTGCTTTCACTCCGGAGCCGTTTTTGTCCTTTAAATATGCAGTTTCTTTGAGTGACCTGCTGAACTTGGAAGTTTTTTACATAAGCTATGAAACTGAACATGCACAAATCTCTTGACCCATTCATTTCTGCTTAAATTTAACCAGAGTCAATCATCAATCTTAATGGGTCAGCATGGCTCTTCCAGCCTAGTTCATGATCTTCGTCCAGACCAAGGTTCAACCCTTTTCTGACTCTGCTTGGATTATTGATGTTTAAATGACATTTACATAACAGAATATATAGCTTGTCTATAATTAAACTGGGATAATTTGAGACAAGAGAGCATCAGGGAAAAGTATAGCTAGTGGGTGGGAAAGCAGAAAAACTGAAAAATAAATGTATTTGGTTGTTTTATATAATGTGATTCTGTGACTCAGCAGTAATGTAGGTGAGAACTACAGTTAAAGACTTGAGGCTTTGAGCGTTGATGCCCAGGGATTAACTAGTGACAGCAGTCTGACATGAATCCCTTAAATGTTTGTTTAGTAGCACGCACCCAATGTAGGTCTCCAGCGTTAAGATAGATTTGTTTGTTACCTCTGTGTCAGGCCAATATTTATTTAATAACTCTGCTCCAATTTGTGGTGTTTGGTGTAACACCCACATTTGCTCTGTTTTATCTAGATCATGTTTTGTAATGGCTATAGGTTATTTGTGAACTGCCTTCCTCATTCAGTGTGTATACTCTTTCTGCATCTTCGACAAAACTCCCTACATTGTCTTTGCAATATATAATTGAGTCACACAATGTGTCATTTTCAGGAAATGTTTTGTGCTGCTTGGGGACCGTCGTGCTCCACGCTGTGGCTGCTGTTGTCTGAGTCTATCAACTTGATTGCAGGATGCAATATTTACGAGTACCATTGAGTTAATTCATAACAGAAACTTATGCGTTGTGCCAGAATGTTTTTTGAAGATGAATATGACAGTTTTTCTATAAAGTGTTCTCTTTTTTTAAATTATTTTTGTGCTAGTATCATATCAGGCGTCATGCTATGCTTTTGATTAGCCAACTAATACCTAAATTCTTACTGTGTTCCAGTCACCTGCTAAAGCTGTGTACAACGCTCGCCACTGGAACCAACCTGAGCCAGAAGAGATTCCGGTGCCGCCACTTTCTCGATCCCAGACTGCTCCGGTAAGATACTGTTCTTGGCTTGTGTTTATTCCAGTGCAATAATTGTGGGCCACCTTGTCAGAAATTGGGCCCAAAAACATTTAGATACATAGAAAAGAGTGATTTTCTTTGATTTCAAATTCTCATTTGGAATGTATGCATTCATTTTCCACACAGCGTGGGGAAAACCCTAGTACAGAATTATGTAAAGCAAATGCTAATAACTAGTACCATTTGTTTACAGAATTCCCCAATCCCTACTGCCCACAATTCAGGATATTGTTTACTGGTCTCTTGTGTATCGATTGCTCTAATTAGTTTGTTGCCGTTCACATTCAGTCAACCAGGGTTTACTTGTATATTCTGTATCGAACTCTCCCCATGGAAGTGAATGTTTGCTCAGAGACAAGCTAATCAGAGTCTGGCAAGTGGGATTTAAAAGTTGTTAACTTTGCACTACCTCGTCTGACATCTGTTAACAGCACTTATTAAAGACTTGTGTGCTTAACAGACTGTTCAGCTGTGGTAAATCTTGTGGACATGTCATTAAACAGATTTTGTTGTTTTGGTATGAGCCCTGTTCCTGCGCTTCTTTTCATCCTTAGGGCATTTTATCGAGCAGCAGCAAGGACAGCAACTCTCATAAAGATGACGGCTTATTCAAAGCCCCTCCACCGCCACCCAAAGTCATTAAGTCGGAGACCATCCCCACACGACTCAACCAGGATATCGTCACAGCGCTCAAATGCAGGAAGGAAGATAAGGAGGTGAGTCCAGAGCATGGTTAGGAGGTTTTCTGCTGAGTAACAGCAGGTGAGGAGAAACTCTCTTTTGTAGATAGGCGCTTATTTGTGATCAGTTTTTAGTACATTTGTGTTCATGCTGTATATGAATTCATCTCTCTTTTTCATACTCAGCCAAGCAGCTTCCACCCATTTCATGCGGGTTAAAGAGCGAAGGGATATCAGGGTTTATTCCTACATAGAGGAATATCCCCCTCTCAAAAAAAGTTTTTAGGCACCCCTCAAAGAGCATTGTTTTAGTCAGTGGCAAAGGAAACAATTTCCCAAATGATAGAGATTAAAAATATGTATATTTTGTATCCACTTTGTTAATGGGTTTTCATTAATTCTAGTACAATAGACATTGTTGTTTATCAGCTGATCAGAAATAACAGAGCAATCCATTTATTTCTCTCGAGTAAGGTAGTGCAGACTCATTGCCTTTACTCATACTGATCATGCTCACTCTCATGTGTAGTACACCACCCAAAGGCCCATTCTGAGCACTATGAGTGTCATGGAGACATTTCACGTCTCGTTCAAAAAGCTTCCTCCATTATAAAAGCCAGTTTGTTCTTTCATGCGCACACACCAATATAGACTTAGAAAGTAGAGATTGGATGTGCACACAGTTCTAGTCATACAACAATATGCATGCAACCGACTGCTATGTAGATGGTTGCATTTCTATTTTTTACAGGATACAGCAGTGAGTAGCAGTGCCGCATTTTATATGTAAAAATCAAAGACCCTCCAAAGTCAAGGAGTGACTGCTTCAATTACACCTCATTATGTGATGAATTTTAAAGGTGTGGATGATGGAGAATATCCTCGTAAAGTCTCTCCTCATGACGAGCATTCGTTTTGAGTACCATTTGTTTCCCTGGAACATGTGCAGTCAGCTTGCTCACAGTACAGAAAGTCTGTGCAAGCAGACATCCACAGATGGATGGCCACATAGTTTGTCCCTTTCAAATGAATCTGCCTTGTCCTTTGGATGTAGGTAGGATGAGTCATGGCCTCAGGAGTTGTTTCTCCTGTGTTGTGCCATGCGTGTCTCAGGCGGTTGTTTTGCCCCTTAATGTACAGCTCTCTGTACACTACGCTCTGTTTATGTCTGGGCATTATGTCCTTGGGGTGCATAAGCTTCTCCCTCAGCGCTGGGCTTTAAGCGCACAGGGACGCAGTGTTTGTTGAGGATCCTCCTGACTTTTGTTGATACTCCTGTACCATAACGAATAGCAATGTTGTTGTATTGATTGGTCTTTTCCTGTCTGTCTGTTCTATGTCTTTTTGTGGTTTTGACAAAGGCCCAGTTTGGGTAACCACATGTTTTAAGTGCTTCTCTGATGTGCTTGTGCTCCTTCTCTTTCCTGTCTGACCTTGTGGGCACATCCTGAGCCTGATGGTGTAGAGTTCTGATAGCCCCTAGCTTGTGCTCCAGTGGGTTTTGAGAATCAAATTGTAAATATTGATTGATGTGCGTGTGTTAGTGTTGTGTATAATTTGATGTTAAGGATTCTGTCATCGTTGGCGCACACTGGAAGGCCAGACGATTTCCTCTGACATTTTCCCAGATGAAATGATGTTGCTGTCAGCTGCATTGATTTGTTCTGTGATGGCTTCCACTTCCTGTGTTTTGATTTTGACCCAGGTGTCATCCATGTATCTAAACCAGTGGGTGGCAGCAGTTCCTGCGAAGGAGGTGAGGGCTCTGCTCTCAACACCTTTCTCAGAGACACTGGCAAGCCTGTGCTTGTGCCTGGACCCGTTGTATTGGAAATCAGTGATGATTATGTGGAGGCCAAGTAGGGCACATATGTGGTCTGGAGTGGGGTCGGCTCTTTTGGACAGAGTTATGTCCTGTTTATTCACAGTCTTTGCTGCTTCTGGGCTGGAAATGTTTGTGAAGAATGTTTTGATATGTTAGGATCTCATGGTTTCACCTACATCAAGTTTTTTTTTTAATGTATTTGGCAAATGTCTTTGATTTTTTTTTTTGATGATTTTGTAAAGTGAAGGGGTACTGATGGTCGGTAGGTGTTTTGCAATGTTGTAGGTAACCAGTGGATCAGAGTGGGGCTCAGCCCGTAAATCCAAGGAGTGGCCTCCCTGGGGTACAAATGGTAATAAAATGGCTGGTCAGTGGCTTTGTCCTATTCCAGCTGTTGCAGGCAGTTTATTACCTTCTTACCCCGACCCTAATGGCTCACATGACCTCAATGACTCATCGTCCTCATGACCCGACAAGAGATTAAATGCCCAGAACTGAAGAAAACCTTTCGAATGAGAGTTGAAATGTCTTCAGACTGAAGCAAGTGCAGTTGCCTTTGTTTTAGCACATAAATATACCCTGACCTGGATGACTGTGGATCTTAACAGACACAGCAAAAGGAAAGCTTGTGATTGTTGAATGTCGAAAGCAGGACTTCTGCTATTAATTTAACCCCCTCTACAGTTGACATCATTTACAGTTATGCCTTCTGTCCCCAGATCAGACTTTTGGCTCTTGAGGTAAAATGGTTTCTGCTATGGTAAACTATCACCACACATTGTTGCCATCTGAAACTCAGGTCCTTGATTCATGTGTCAAGCTAAGTACACTCACACTATGACTTGCATTCAGAGCCAACTGCTGATCAAGCCCTAAGTCCATATGCTGAGCTGTTTTACATGAAGGGTGTTAGCACAGTCAGCTCTTGCTGCTAATGGAACCAACAGAGGACTTTACCAGTGAGAGCAGGTCTGCCAGTGTTTGTGGATGTTTGTGTAGGCTGATTGTGTCTCTGGACAGATGCACTGCTTCCCAATTAGCTGCAATTAACCCCATTCCCCTTCTGCCAGCTGTACACGGTGGTGCAGCATGTGAAACACTTCAACGACGTGGTGGAGTTCGGAGAGAATCAAGAGTTCACAGATGACTTTGAGTACCTGGAGACGGGGCTGAAGAGCAGTCAGCCGCTCAACACGAGATGCCTTAGGTAAGTGTGGGAAAACACAGCCTCTTTCTTTGTAGCACTCTGCAGAGGAGCACTTAGATGTTCTAAGTCTGTTCTGACATGGATTTTTTTCCCCAACGTCACAGGTACAGAGTACCAAGTAGCTCTCTGAGTTGATTGAATGGTACAAGCACTTGGCACTTCATGTTTATTCATAATATAATAATAATACTTATTATCCTAAGTGAGCACCAGGAGCTAGCAATTAAAAAAGAGAGCACATATTATAAATTGTGTTTTTTAAAGTAATACAAAAATAACCCTGATCCCCACAAGGAAAGGATGTGTACCTAAATTTCCCCCTTCCTCTCTGCTCTCTATCCTTTTCTGTTTATGTATCTTCCTTCTATTTCCACCGTCTGTTGGAGTAATATGCTGAGATAAAACATGTAGCCATTCTGTTGTGAAAATGGAATCCACTCAGGAGAGACAGCCTTAAGTTGAGAAAAAACTGCAAGGAGTCCAGCCTCCTATAAGATGTTCATCATTCTTTCTGCATGCAGGGAGAGGAGGGTAAAAAGACAGAATAAGATTACAAAACAAAAGATAAAAATCACAAATGATGAAACAGATTTTGTTAATAGTCTTGCATTTAAACTAAAATTAATTACACATAATGTGGCACCGACTATTTAATTGTTCTGTAACATTTCTGCCTTCTTTCCTCCCAGTATAATCAGCCTGGCTGCGCGGTGTGCCATGCCCAGCTTCAGGATGCACCTGCGGGCCCGAGGAAAAGTGGCGCAGGTCTTCAAAATGCTCAGCGACGCTCCACAACACCCGGTCAGTATAACGGTGTTTTTCAGTCACCTGCTTCTCTAATTTCTTTCTGGCATTTCCTTCAAAAGTACAAAAGTTGTAGCAGATGGTAGAAAGTTGCAACAGACGGTAACGTTTGCCACTTTGGAATAATTACTGCTTTTGTTGTTTATTTGCTGAACCTTCACATTTCCATCTAGGCTGAAGTTTTGAATCTTGAGCCTTAGCAGGTGCTTTTAGCTGCTGAATAATCTAAATATAGCACCCAAGAGTTAGATAAATAGCTAAACAGGAATACTGTTACTTTAGTAATTACCTGGATGTTTGTCAATATTTATTATTAGTTTATTAATTTTACAGTTTTAAAAAAATAGGGCTAAATGCTATAGATGAACATTTTGCATGATAAAATATATTTCATTCTATAGATAATACAGCTATTGATGACATATTTCTTATTAAAATCTAGAAGAAAAAAAGCTTTATTTTGAATTTAACTACCCTGCTCTGAACCAAGCACTTTAGCTGATTTTTCAGTGTATGTAGGTAATAATTTTGCACAAAATACACACATATAAATGCAAAAAATGTATACACAAATAAAAAAAGATTCGTCCTTTGCAATGTCACTGTGCTTTCATGGCGATTTACATCTAAACCACTATTTAAATTGAATGAATGAATTAATGTTTTTATTTCGAATGTGAGGGGGAAAAAAGCCACAAAAACTAATCAAAATACTCAAAACAAAATAAAACACAACAAAACAAACAAACACAACAGAACAAAGCAAAGCAAAACATAACAACCCAACATATCCAAAAAGGAGTAGAACGAAGCATAAGCTTATTTACTCCGACTCCTTCTCCATCTCGACCATCAGTCACTCAGTACCCCACTCCCACAGTTATTTATGTACATATTTACAAACAAAATAGAAAATAAATCATATAAATAAACAAATATTAAATGATCAGTGATATACCCGTATCAAATTGCCATTGGTATACATGTTTGCAGTTACATAAAAACTAGAATTTCTTTTAATTATTATGTTGCTTAACTTACAGTATCTGATTAAGTGTAGTTGCTGTCATTAGTAAAGTGTTACGTATTCTTGTTGTATACATTTTTGGTGAAAACGTAACTGATTCTTGTTTGATTTTCCAAACTTAGAGATTTCTGTTGTTCAAATCATTGGCCTCCTTGTCTCACCTCCATATTTTCTATATCACTTTGTAAACACTGGTGTCTATCGTCCCATCAGAACCTTGCTCTGTGCACGGCCGCCCTGATGTACATCCTGAGTCGGGATCGTCTTAACATGGATCTGGACAGGGCTTGTCTGGAGCTGATGATCAAACTGCTGGAGCTGGACCAGGACTACTCGGGCCACCAGGATCAGCTCACCGCCAAGGAGGTGGAGAAGGTCAAGGAGAAAATCAGGAAACTCTGTGAGACTGTGCACAACAAGCACCTTGACTTGGAAAACATCACGGTAGGTTGTCTATGAATAACCATGAGGAGTGAGCTTCATGCGTGGCTGTAACCTTCCCTCTGAGTTCTTCTGACATTTTCTTTAACAAGCAGTTGAATTCCTGGCAGGATAAACTTTCAATGCCATTCACCAGCTGTCTTTCCCTATTTTCTGTCTGTCTTCACTGTAAATTTAATCAAGGGACAAATGCCCAAAAAAATCTATAAAAAAAGAAGCTTCATTGGAGGCATTTTTAGTAAAAGCTTAAACCAATGCCAAATTTAATCTTGTTTGAATGGACCTCACTCTATTTTACCCTTGATTCTAGAACATTACAGTTGTATAATATGGAAATTGATGTGAAGAATGACAGAGGCTCCCATCAAGATATTTTTATTGTGCTCATATTTTTAGTCATGAATTAATTGATCTAATAAACACATTAGGTCCTTCGCGTGCCCTCGTTTAGTTGAACTGATGACGCTATTCGCATTTGGCGCTTTATTTTCCTTATCTGGCAGCTTAAATAAAGAAGTAATTAATATTTTAGGTGTAGATGATTATTCTGATTTATGAATACCAAACAGGTTATTTGTAATGCGAGCGTCCAGGGGAATATTATCCAACAGTTACTAAAAATGTTCTCATTGCTCAGATTTATTTCTGTTTTAATCTGTATTCTCTAATGAGAACAAGTTTTGAAAGATGCTCTGAGACAGATTTTGTAAGTTTTTGATTTTCTTTTTGAAGACGGGCCACCTCGCCATGGAGACATTGCTCTCGCTGACCTCCAAGAGGGCCGGGGATTGGTTCAAAGAAGAACTGCGGCTACTGGGAGGCCTGGACCACATTGTAGACAAAGGTAGGTCTGCTGGGTGCTGCCGTGCCAGTTTAAATTGTCTATTTACATGTTCACATTCACAGCTGTTTCACTTTCACTGTCTCGTAAAGGTGTTTAGTAATCACGTGTCCTGTTTGTGTTGCCACAGTGAAAGAGTGTGTGCAGAACCTGAGCCAAGAGGACGACAAGGAGAATCTCGTAGCATCTTTATGGGGAGCTGAGAGGTGTCTGAGAGTGCTTGAAAGTGTAAGTTCAGCCCTGTCAGCTTTCTCTTTCTCCAAAGTCATACAAGAGAGACGCACAAGGACAAGAGTAATTGAGTAGTAAGCTTGGAATTGTTGACTGGTAACCTTTTATTGCTACCTGATGAAAGGCTTTGTTTAAAACACTGAATGTCTCTTATCAGCTGTCTCTCTTAAAATGCCATTGACAACTTTAGCCCAACAGATGGGTCTCTCCCTATTTTCTGTTTCTCAACTCCTATTCGAGCCTTTCAGTGTACTTTACCCTCTATTGATTTAATTTTTCTTTCATTGTCTGTCAACAGGTGACAGTGCAGAACCCAGAAAACCAGAGTTACTTGATTGCCTACAAAGAATCACAACTCATTGTCTCTTCTGCCAGGTGAGCATCAGCTACTGCTCGGAGCTATTATTGATTTCACACAGACACATGCAGAGACACCTGCTACCATAACAACTTTTCATTCAGTTTCCTTTCATATTTTTTTTAAACTTCATTGTATCCATCAGATTGACTGGTGTTCTCAAGGGTATATTGGTGTTGAACTTTGTTGTCTGTTATTGAAACCATCTTCAGCCTGTTGAAGAAAGAAACAATCACTGTAGAATGGACTGTGGGTAAAATAAAATCCCCTGCTTACCAACATTGTTAGCATGTGATCATATAAAGATTTCCAACCCTCATTAATAGGAATTACTGGCCAAGTTGAATCTTATCTTTAGCGAATCATTCATGAATGCCAGTCAGAACTGTAATCTATGCTGTTGCTTTTCATCTGTTTATGTTTCTCTTCCCACTTTCTCTTTTGAATGTCCCTCATTGCTGCAGTTTCACTTTTCTGTTTACTGTCTCTCGTTAAAAAATGTTTTTCTTGCTTTCTTTAGAGCTTTGCGGTACTGTGAGGATATGATCCAGCGGTATAGCAGGGCATTAAACAACAGCTCTGTATCATCATCGGGTGCAGCGCTGCCGCACTGCAGCTTCAGTAATGTGGGCAAGGCGGTGGAGGACTGCATGAGGGCTGTTATAGGAGTGCTGCTCAACCTTACCCATGACAATGGTATCCTCATTTACAACTTTCTAACTTTTGCATTCCCTTTTCTCTGGGCTCTGGGCTCTGGGCAATAATTCAGAATTGTAGCTTATTGTTTGCAATGCTAATGTTGGAATGCATATTGATGAAGCTCAGCTCAGTGGCTCATAGGATTGTATTCTTTCCATTGTGGTCATTTTGACTTGGAGTGTCACTCAAGACTAGTAGGGTTAGATTTAATCCTGAAATGTAATGTTCAGTTGCTTCACAGGGAATCATGCCATGAGCACATGTTTAATAATGCTCTTATTTTTGTCTGCAGAGTGGGGAAGCACAAAGACAGGTGAGCAGGAACAGCTAATAGTGACTGCTCTCAATTGCGTCCTTCGAGTTCCACGTTACATCCCCCAGGAGCAACGCTTTGACTTGCGAGTACTGGTAAAGTTCAACAAAACAAAACGTTCCTACGACAGTACAGTTGTTGACAATATTCTAGAGACCCACGTTTGCTCCGTGCATGTCTATGGCTGTGTCTTATTTGTTTATTCTGCTGTGTGTCTACCAGGGTCTAGGTTTGCTAATTAACCTTGTGGAGTACAGCTCCAGAAACCGCCACTGTCTGGTGGACATGGAGTACCATGTGGATGACACCTGTCTGGAAGACAGCCTGATGCAGCCTGCTGACCCAACACAATCGGACACAGCGTCACAGTCTGCTGAGACTCAGGGAGACGAGGCTGACAAGCCTAAGCCCTCCGGTGCTTTGGCTGCCCTGGTGAAGGTAGGAACTATGCCAGAACTCATTAATAAATATTTTAGCAGTCAGTGTACGTGCTTCTTTTGTTTTGGTGACTGGAGAGTTTCTCATCGCTTCTTTTGTCTCAGCAATTTGTTTCAGAAAGTGATGAGCAGTGATGATGGAAAAAATCACTGTTTTACACGTCCAGTGTGTTTTATGAAACACTGGTTCATCTGTGAGCATGCATTTTTAGAGAGAATTCATCGTTTCACCACTGTGTACATAACCTGAAGCTGGTCCCTTTTAATGTTTTTTAGCTAAATGCAGAACTCTATCTAGAATGCATACTTCTGACAGCTTCAGCTTTAAGTAGCAAGTGTAAATCGATGCATGTTTGGTTGCGGATTTGAATTTCAAGCTGAAAATGTAACTTTATTAAGGCTTTGCTTTATTATTGATATTGCTTCAACTTAAGCCCTTGCCTGTTTTCTTAAAGTTTGAAAAGAAGCTTTGAGAATAAATTCGTGATTAACTTTGAAATTCCTTTTCATGGTCAAGACTTCAAGGCTTGTTTCACGGTGTTTGGCGTATTCAGTTACTTTCTGCCCTCACCATGAAAAAATACCTTTGCTGTCATACTTAACTGATATTTTTTTTATTCCCTGTGAGTTAACAAGTCTGCCATGTTATTGGCTCCACTTTCTTCAGTTTATGTTTGGAGTTCACATCTGTTTGTTTCTCTCTAAATCCTAGCTCTTCCTTGAGAGGGAGCGGGCTGCCATCCTGGCTGAGGCTAAGACTGATGACCTCATCAGCGAGGCCCCGAAGCCGGCACTGGACCAAAGTGGAGAGTGGCAAGAGACGTCGGGAGAGATCCAGTGGGTGGCAGCCGAAACCAACGACAGCCAAACCGAGAAGAAAGAGGAGGAGGATGAAGAGTTGGATCTAAATAAAGGTAGACGTTTGTGTGTGTGTTTAAAGTTGTTTGTGTACATGTGAGAGGAGCTGTTTTTAGCTTTGGCTAAAATCATAATCGGGATAAATGTGCTTAATGTTGTTGCAATGATTACTGTGTGGCAACAACTTAATTACCTTATTTGCTTCTCAACTAATTAGGGTTGGAGCAAGAAAAACTGCTTCGTGTTTTTTTGAGCCCATTAAAGTGCAGTATACAGTTGGACTCAAAAGTCTTCAAATGGACTCTAGCTAAAATGATAAATTTATTAGTGCTGGACAAAAAAAAAAAAGACTAATTTGATTAATAAAGTCATTTTTAAAGTAGAATATATCCACCATTATGTAGTTCCAGCTCACACTTTTCATCATTTTCAGTTAATTATAGACCAAACTGTTGATCAAGATAATAATAACAATAATATTAATCTTTATTTCTGTAACACCTTTGAAAAGTGGAGTTGCAAGGTGTTCTACAAAGCATTAAACTACACAAAGCATTGAACAGCAACAATAAAACATTAAAAGACAAAAAACATGAGAGAAGGCAGCGCAATCTTAAAAAGAGCACTCAGGGAGCATCAGAAAAGGAACAAAATGTCATACAGGTGGGCTTTTAAAAGATTTTTGTTTTCAAGTGAGGCACTGACTGAGCTGTTCCGGATTCTAAGTTATAGACAAAATAATCTGTATTGAACTTAGTTGTTAGATGCTCCTCTAACATCCAGTATTTCTGTTTAGCAGAATACTGCAGTTGGGCTGTTTTATGACGTGTAGGAAATTATGTGGGTACAGAAAGATGATTACATTGCAACCACCGGTGATGCACACTTTAAACGGTTAACCACTTATTTCACATTTAACTCCTTGAATGCTCATGAGGCAGAATTATAACGACACTTAGATTTGGTGATTTAAATCGGCAGTAAAAGTCAATTGGCCATAGATTGAGCCAGATGCCGACAGCTTGTGTGTTTGTCCAGTCGCTCCACTACTCATTGTCATTATGCATTAGGAGTATAATGATGAATTCACGGTTAAATAGCTCGCATACTGCATAGATAGGTTGTTTAGATGGCTGAACTGCAAGAAAAGAAATGCAAAGCTCTCTTTTTTTTTTGCTGTGTGTCAGTTCTTTGAATATAGACACCATAAACACAGAAAAATAGGACTATTAGTGACTTTCATTTAATCCTTCACCCTCAGTACACACTGTTCGGTGGGTCAATATATAATTGTGGGACTTTTTGTAACGTAGTTGACAGGTATCATAGTTGACATTTTTGCTGTTTTCAGGCCTAAAATCAACACGACCGCCTATAACCAAACACCACATGGGAAATTTCAGAAAAATATATTATATATACAATTGAGTAAAATGTAGTTATTTATGAAGATATTGTAGTAAAACTGTTGACATGCCATAAATCCACACTTGACTCTGGTCCCAGGTCTAAATACAAACACTGGGGTGACCAGGTGTTCTCTAGCTTCACCCAGGCTCTGGAACAAGTTCGCCCCCGACATGCGCACCATCACTGACCTAGGTCTTTTTAAATCAAAACTCAAAACCTTCCTGTTTGAAATAACTTTCAATACCTAGCAGCATGGGGACATTTTATTACTTTTATTTCTTTTAGATGCTCTATTTTAGTGCTGTTGTATTGCTGTTTATTTTATTGTCTTCTTGTATATTTTACGGGCTGCACAGTGGTGTAGTGGTTAGCACTTCTCGCCTTGCAGCTAGAAGATCCCTGGTTCGCATCCCAGCATTCCCGGCATCTTTCTGCATGGAGTTTGCATGTTCTCCCTGTGCATGTGTGGGTTTTCTCTGGGTACTCCAGTTTCCTCCAACAGTCCAAAAATATGCTGAGGTTAATTGATTATTTTAAATTTGCCTGTAGGTGTGAGTGTGATTGTTTGTCCTGCTTGAAGTTGCTGTATTGTTTTTAAGTTATTTTATTATTTTTTACTGTGAAGCACTTTGGTCATCCTTTGGGCTGTTGTAAAGGGCTATAGAAATAAACTTTGATTTGATTTGAATTAGAAGGTGGTTGTTATTAAATTCAGACGGTTATTTGGTTGGCATTTTAGTGATATCCAGTCATTTTTTTATTAATACGTGATTGTTTCCGTAATAAATGTTTATGGAATTTGTAAAGACATGATCAAAAAACTTTGTTTTTTTACTTTTCTTAAAAATTTATGCAAGATGTATCCCATGAACTTCAGAAGTCCCTCGACTATATATTGACCCGGCTAACTTTCAGAGATTTAACAGTTATGTACAGCATGGGAACATATCTCTAACTGTAACTGTGAACCTTGTTGTGTTTTGTTGTAGCTCTGCAGCATGCAGGCAAGCATATGGAGGACAGCATTGCTGCCTCCTACACCGCTCTGCTGCTGGGCTGCCTCTGCCAGGGCAGCCAGGTGAGAATACCACACACACAGATATACACAATATCATTGGAGAATTCTTTTTATACACAAAGTTCTCCATGTGGTTCATCACCCACCTTTCTGCCCTCCTCAGATAAATGTGACTACTGTGAGAGAGCATCTACCTAAAGGGGATTTCTCCATCATGACAGAAATGCTGAAGAAGTTCTTGAGTTTCATGAACCTCACTGTGAGTAGGATCAGTCCTCTGTTATCAGACACATTAGAGATTAATTGTGTTATAAGGAGCTACAGACATGCAGAAACATGCTGAATTGATTTTCTTCCTTGGAGATAAGTTACAGACGAGCCATCATTTTCAAGTGATAAAATGCTGACATCAGAGGTATTTTTTGTAAACGCATTCAAGTGTTGCTACAATCCTTAGCTCGAGGCAATTTGAATTGAAGATAGAAAAAAGCCATTTAATTGGACCCATTGAGCAAACGCACATTTTTGTGCAGTGGCGTGGCTTGGATCAAATAAACATTTTTGAAGGCCAGTGATTCTGTATCGTACCACATTTCCATTTAGTTTCAAATAATTGCAGTTTTATGCTTGTTTTCTGCACGTTCCATTGGCGCTTTTCTGAAAAAACGCTAGAAAATGGATAAAAAGGAAAAGATTTGTTTCTGTTTATTCCATTAATGAAAAGACTGAGGAATACAAAACGTGAAATGGCAGCAAAGACTAAAATATGAAAGGCTTTCTGATTTGTTGCTCATCTAAAATGTTTCTCAATAGCTTCTCAGTCGCTCTAAAATCACTTCCACGGCTCTTAGTAGCACTTAGCTTTTATGAAAACAATTATAATACAAAGTGGGATCAATAAATTGTTATCAATTAGATTCTTGTGTGTCCAAACAGCGTAATTCATAGTAGTGATATGAATTCGGAAAATGTCCTTTACAAATGATTGAGGAATTACTATAAACTGAGCAGTTAGGCTGTCACAGATGTGTGTTTTGCATCAGCTTTGATTGTGACTCATCCTGTCAGAACTGAAAACCGGAACCATCTGTTTCATTAATACTGCCTTTGAACAGACGCTCGAACATCCTCGAAAATCCTCACTGTCTGCGCCTCAAGACCTCACAAAGACAGCACCACGTGTTATCCCTCCCTTGTTTTTGTTTTTCTGTCTCCACACAGTGTGCAATGGGCACCACAGGACAGAAGTCCATCTCACGGGTCATCGACTACCTGGAGCACTGTTAACAGACGGCAAACTCATATCCTGACTGCACATAAAAGGGATACCTGGCTACTCCGGTCCCCCCCTCCCCTGCTCAACAGGAGCCACAGAGGGGCCATCGGAGTCCGAGCAGCATTCCCTCCACTTCACCTGATCTCCCAACGCTGCGATCACTCCGACATCTCAGACAAAGGCTGATGTGTGGGTAAACACTCACTCAGACACAAAGGTTTCACTCCCTTTCTGGAGCACAGCCCGAACCAAAGCCCTGGTAGCCGACAGACACGCAGATTTCTTCATTTTCTCTCAACATTTAGAGTCAGATTCATCCTCAGGTGGGGGGTCAGGCAGAGGCTAGGCTAAATCCCACAAGCTTCTCAATAATCTGTGGAATGTCAAATGAATCGGACTCAGAACAGACCTCTTCATGCATCGTCCCAAAAGCTCCGACAGTAACGGGCCACTGGGGAGGATTCTCCGGGCTGCTGTCGGGTTTTGATTTCTGGTCGCTCGGCTGGAGTGTAAGACCTCCGAATGAAATTTTATGGATCATTACGTTTTAATCTCCGCTTATCCACGTCCAAGCCAAGGGTGAAATCATTGATTAGCATGACAAACAATCATTTTCATGGATGTTAGAACGATGTCTCTATATGTAAAACTTTGTGTGGAATGATTTTTTTTGGAATGCATTCATCCATTTAGCTAAGTGTTTGCAGTTGGCTTGAATGTTTAAGGGAAAAAGAATTTTTCAGCTTTGATTTGTATGTTTTTATCGCTTCGTGTAGACATCCTGTCATTGTTTTTAGATTTTTCTTTTTTTAAAGCTTTTTTCCCCCAAAACTATGAATTACTGTTAAACAAATCAAGAGTGTGTGACATGCTATTACGAAATCTGTATTTCCTCCCCAGCCGTTGTCGGTTTGATCACATTTTTAGTTAGTTTAGATTATTTAAATTTCAGTTAATTCAACCGTGTGTAATTACACGATGCATTTAAACTCACAGGTATAGCAGATGTGATGAATTACTCCAATGATGGTCGTGCTTCCCTTTTAAAGTTTTTAATGAAGTTATTTTTTTAATGTATTTAATTTAATGCTTTCTCCTCCTGCGTAAATGCAAAGTCCTTTACTTAGCGAGATGCCATTTGTGTCAAACGTTTCACATCATGTTTCATTATAATCAACCCCACGTGACACAGCTCAGTGGCTGGACATAGTACAGGTATGCAAGGGGATTATGTTAAGTTGAAGTTTTGGTTTAAAGCTGCCCAAACTGTGTTCAGTATAATAGGAAAAGGGGGATGTTTCTATGTCCAGTCACAAGCAGCTTCATGTTTTTACCCTCATT
Organism: Amphiprion ocellaris; assembly: GCF_022539595.1. Lineage (NCBI taxonomy): Eukaryota > Metazoa > Chordata > Actinopteri > Pomacentridae > Amphiprion > Amphiprion ocellaris. Next base: position 5,259,019 of record NC_072781.1, read on the forward strand.
ATACCACGAGGTGTCTGCATTGGAAAACGTGCATTAAGCTCCCATTTATTTATTCTATTGTAGTGTCATTTAACCTGTGATGATACACCTGAAACCTTTGAAAAAGCCTCCGTCTTATACTGCTCACATGTACGATCACTGATTTGAATGACAGCCATACCTGTATAAACATTAGTTTTATCTGGTTTGTAGGACTGCGGTGAACAGAACTGTGTCTACTGTTAATTACTTTGCAAAAATTTTTGGTCTGAATGGAATTTTAGAGTGTAAATATTCCTGTACATAGCAGTTTAATGGACATTTAAAAATGCTTAGACTACTTTTTTCCCTGAAGCTGATATTTTTATTTTATACAATATTTCTGAGTTGTTTGGAAAAACAAAAATTGCAGCAAGAGAAAAAAAAATGTTTGTACCCCTTTCAAGGACACTGTCTTTGGTTACATGTAAATAGTTGTATCTCAAAAAGGCAAAAAAAGTTGCTACTTTCAGTACACTCCCTATGCGTTTTCTTTCTTCAGTTGTTTTCTTTCATTTTCCAGACTTCTGAGGTGAATGTTTTTATGCATTCCAAGCTACAGGAGGTGAACACTTTACCAAACACAAGTAGTGTTTTGTTCCCTTTTGGTATTCATGCGTGTCGTAGCCGCTGAATGCTTAACTTTGTATTCCAGCTCGTCTCCGTGTCTGTAACCCTACAAAGCTGTAAGTGAAAGTGTGTGCGGGGTTGTAGTGGGAGTGTGTGCCACCCTCCCGCTTCTTTCTCATCCCCGACTAACTGGCTGGGATGGAGTGAGTCCAGAGCGTGGTCGGTATACTTAACAGCACTCAGCGGTGACAGTTTGTGGACACGGCCCTTCAGCTTGACTGACTGCTGCATAATGGAAACAAAACATTCTTGTTGCAAGTTGCTAACCGAGAGTCAAACTTACAAATAGCTCGGGGAGCAAGGGGGGAATGTAGTGAAATGCTATCTGGCAGCACTGATTCCATGCAGGCGACAGCTGTGTCAACCGCAATACGACGAGCGGGGCGCAAGGGCAGCCTTTAAATCTCAAACGTCGGGAATTGACGAGACGAGGAAGCATGTTTAGCAAACATTACACGGATAACATGTAATTATGTCTCATTGCCCAACATGCAAATATATGATTAGACTCGGGCGGTGGCACCAATTTAAATTCCAAAGAGCAGGAATCTTGAATGTAGATGACAGGCACCTCTGCCTTTCATCCGCCTCCTATACATTATACATGGCAGTTCTTCAGTTGTGGGAAGTCAAAGGCACAGAGAGCGTCTCCCCTGCCATGATCAATGTGGCGAGGAAGTGGATGAGTAAACACAAAGGGGGGGAAAAACAGCGTTTCCAATAGTTTAACAAGATTGGAGGGATGTCCTCCACTGTTGGAGAATGTGCGGGAGGAACAAATGGGAGAGAAGAGGATGCAGGGCGCAGGGGATTAATGCTTCCCACCTGTCAATCAAACACCTCTCCATGAAGCTGCAGAGCTACAACTGATTTTTGCTGCCTTTCCCTGCATTCATCCTTTCATCTGCCTCCTTTTCTGGACACATTATTTTCCAGGATTTCTCTGTTTAGCTTTCCTGTTCTCTTGCACTTCTATTTTTTATATACACTACCGTTTAAAAGTTTAGGGTCCCGCAGACAATTTCATGTTTTCCATGAACTCAGGCTTTTATCCATGTGCTAACATAACTGCACAAGGGTTTTCTAATCATCAGTTAGCCTTTCAACACCATTAGCTAACACAATGTAGTATTGGAACACAGGAGTGATGGTTGCTAGAAATACACCCCTATATGCAGCATATAATATTATCAGTTTATTTAAAAAGGGACCATGTACAATATTACATAAATGTTGCCATTTAATGTATGGCACCAGAGTTAGCTTTAAGCTACTAATTTCCATCTGCAGTTCCTTGGCAGGTCACAATGAAAACATCACAATATTAAAATATCACAAAAAAGCTGGTCTATAAAGTACATGACACAGTGAAACAAAATATTCTACACACACAAATTAAAAAGATATTAGTGGTCGCAGTTCTGAGTGTCCTTAAGCAGGTTTTTCAGTTTGTTTTTAAAACTGGCGATAGAAACACAGTTCTTAATGTCATCAGGCAGAGCGTTCCACTGAGTTGTAGCTTTTACAGAAAAAGTTGACTAACCTACCTCTAATTTGCAGCAAGAAGAAGTACCAGACAAGATGTATTTCATAGCTTATTTATAGATTGACTCATTTTTTTAAGGTTATATAACTTCCCAGAGGTTTGATGCTTTATTGCATGTTTTTGTACTTGGAAATTCCTCTCTGTTGTAAAGTTAAATACCAAAGGACAAAGTATTGTAAAACAGTAAAATGTTCTGCCTGTAATTCATATCTTTGTTGTTGTAAGTGCTTAGGGACCAAAAAAGAAATTATTGTATTCATTGTGTATTTTTTAAATTAATCGGCCATTTAATCGGTTATCAGAATTTTTTTCTCCCAGATATCGGAATCGGCATCAGCATCAACAAATCCATATCGGTCAGGCTGTAGATATTCCATTAAAAATCAACCGTTTCCAGCTAGAATAGTCATTTAACACATTAGCAATGTATAGACTGTATTTCTTATTCATTTAATGTTATCTTCATTGAAAAAAAATGGTTTTCTTTCAAAAATAAGGACATTTCTAAGTGACTTTTGAATGGTAGTGCATATGTGGAGTCATTTTTACCCCAGGAGAACCTTATTTTCTGACATTCATCCCTTGCTTTGCTTTACATTGACACTGAATGGGTGATTAGCCAACAGGTGCACGTGTTGTTTTGTCTTCCCGTCCTCCTGGCAGACATGATACGTGGCCTGAATGCCACTAGGTGGTGTGAGCACTCAGCCTCTGACCGCGGCTCCTGAACAGCTGAAGTGAAGAGCACACAACCCTAACAATAACCCACACAAGTGTCTTCTAATCAGCAGTGTTGTCTGCTGATTTCTCCTCAAGCTGTAAGAACTCGACTGTCCTCCGAGAGACGAGTGTGCACGGCTCACTGATGCAGCCTCGTGCACGTGCTTGTGCATGCCTCTGAGAGCGGTGAAACATTTATGAAGATGCTCGATAGTTGCATTGCTGACCATTAGCACCCTCATTTACTTAAACGAAGCTGACGGAAACCTGAGTACCTGTTTACCAACATGTGAAGTGCAGACGTCTCTCAAATCTGCAGCTCTATTATGTGGGTTAAGATAAACACAAACAACAAAAATCAGTTTTTTTGCTTTCAGAGATGCTATATTTGTATCGCAGCATTTTGGATGTGTTTACAAGTAGATGTGGCTCTTTGAGGATGCACACTTTCTCAGAAAATGAAGCATTAAGACAATTTATTTGTACAGCAGAATTGCTGCATTCAGAAGTTAAGTATTGTAACAGAAGGCTGAATATATGTATTTATATTCTGCGCTCAGCTTGAATGGATTTGAAAGATTAACTTCACCTCGCAGGAGGAGTCAGTGCAGCTGAGCTAGTTGGTTGGAAGTTAAAGTTGAACTTTTGGTTTAATTGAAGGAGGCACTTTGGCTGATAGTTGTTTAAAAGTTCCAGTGTTTCAGTGCTTTGGAAAAATTCCAAGTCCTAATTACACCTCAGACCCTGACTAATCCTATTTTCAGTGATATGGAAAGAATGTGGCATTAATCGCAAAGCCAAAGATTCCTGGTAAGGATTTAAATAGACTGCCCGTCCAAAAAAAAGTTGCACACACTTATATTTCGTTGGACCACCTTTACCTCTGAGAATGACATTTGTCATGGCATCATTTCGATATGCTTCTGCAAAATCACAGCATTTATTTCTGTCCAGAGATGCATTCATTGTCTACCGAGATCTTATGGGAGCGTGTGGAAATGTTCTTACTTTCACATTAAACATAGCCGTGAGTTCTACTGTTGTTTTCCTACGATCATCTAAGAGCTTGTTCTGACCACATTTATTCCTCAAAGATGATTGTTCTCCACTATCCTTCAGGTTTTAATAATGCATTGAGCTGTTCTTAACCTGATTTTAGTAGTTTCAGAAATCCCCTCAGTTGTTTTCTTTGCTTGATGCAGGTCAATAATTTGACCTTTCTGAGGCAGATTAACATCCTTTCCATGACCACAGGATGTGTCTTCCTACATGGTTGTTTAAGAAATGAGAAGCTCCTCACTGCATCAGCTAGGGTTGAATAAGTTGTTGCAGCTGAAATGTATTCATCACTGCAGTAATTATCTAATGGAAAGTTCTTACCTATTTGCTGAGTTAAATCCAGGTGGCGACTTTTTTGGAGGGCAGGCAGTGTATTTAAATAGACTCGCAAATGTTTTCATTGAAACAAACAAAAAAAGTCCTCAGGAATTTTCTCACCAACCCGTGCAACCATCATTTATTGTCATACAGACCATAACCACTATTATGGGATTATGCTGCAGGGAAAATAAGATAAGATAAGCCTTTGTTAATCGCACAGTGGGGAAATTTGCAGTGTTATAGCAGCAAAAGATAGTGCAAACACTTAGGAAATGTAGTACAAAAATAAAAATAAACCAAGTACTAGTTATAGAAATAACAGTAATGCACATGTCAGTGGTATTGCACAGATTCTTTCATGAATAAAAATACTGAGAGAAGTATTAATATTGCACAGATTGTAGATATAAACCTATGTAGCATATGTTCTAGTATATAGGTTTGGCTCTTAGGAATATTTATAACAATTCAGAATTATTAAGTATTGTTGACATCATCCCAAGTTAAATGTTTTTATATAATTTTGAGAACATTGGAGCTCTGTGGAACATTTTGCAGATTTTTTTTTCTCAGATAGTCCATTTATCATAACGCATTAATATTTAATAACATCTGGTAAACAAACTTCTACTGGGACATTTAAAATATATATCATTTTTAGGGGCTGATCACATCTTAGTGAAAGAAACTAGTTAAAGTAGTTGTAAGATGTCATATTTTTCTCTGAAATGTAATAGAACAAAGTAGCAGTAAGCAGAAATACATGAGTACAAGTAAGCAGTTGTGTATTCCGTTACTTTCTAAAAGCCACAAACCGACTCTTCATCCCTCCAACTCTTCAATTTGTACGTCAACACAGATTAAGTCAGAGGCTAAACACTGAAGCTGAACTGAGCGTATTATCTTGCAGCTGCAGGGGAACCGAGAGCCAAACCCTGAGCATCACACTGTCAATGAAATGAACTTTGCACTGGAACAACAATGCCGAGGCGGCGCTGGATGATTTGTGTACAAGCCTTGGATTATCTTGCCGCTACTACAAAGCATTTATTCAAACAGTTTGTCCACCGCTGCTGCACTATTCTGCTGCACTATTCTGCTGCCACAGCACACTGTGCTCTGCAGCCTAAATGGATGCTTTCACTGGTGTCTTGTTTACTGACACACACACACAGCCAGCCAGCCAGGCAAAAAAAAAACAAAAACAAACTAGAAATAAATAAAAAATACACACACACACACACACACAGTCCTGCAAACACCTCCCAACATAAGCAGCGAACAAAGGCACAACAGTAGGTGTGGAACGTGTCAACACGCTGCCACAAACGTGTTTTAACCAAACAAAGGCGGCGCAGGCATCCCTCTCTGCTCAGCCGAGTGCAGGTAGCTCCTCTTGTTTAATCTCAGCCCTTAAATCATTGAGTGGCAGGGCAGAAAGACTCACCAGCCCATCTGTATTCGTGAGTGTGCGTGACCTGCACTCTAACGGATGGGCTTTGTCCACAGGCGAGCCAGATGAGGAGCAGAGCAGAGTGCTAGTATTACTACTCCTCTCTGCCTCTGCCTTTTGCTTATTCTCCACCTCAGGGCTTCTGTCTGTGTGTCTGTCTGCGGTGGTGGTGGCAGGGTGGAGCCTGATGCGAGCCGTGTGTGGGGTCGGAGGCATCCCTGTTTGTGTGTTTACTGCTGTCCATCTGTGGGTTTGCACTGAGCCAGGAGGCAGTTTGTGTGCATGTAAAAGAGGGCAGGAGGTTGATCTTGGTGGAAGTTCTTGCATCAGCTGCAAGCGGATTGTGTAATTTCAATTTGTTGTGCACTGACACACACACACACACACACACACAATTCTTCAATTCTGCATAAACGCACTCAAACGGAGATTCCCACAACACACCCAAACACCCTCAAAATACAATCAAGCTCTACCTTTAATCGCTGTTTTGGTCTATTTTGACTTTTTTAATTACACATCTGGTTCTGATGCTACAAAAGGAGGCTGAGTGTGTGGGTTATTTTGTAAGAACGTTTGTGCATCTATCTCGATCCCGATGCCATAAAGTCAAGAAAAAACATTTGTACAATGATGTCAAAGCGCAATTATCTGTTCTGTACTGCAAAACTGGAGTCAACCAAGCTGTCCATGCTTGCAAATGCTGGCATTTTGGATTTATTTGTAAAGACTGAAGATCACTGGCTGCTCAGCTTCTCACAATTTCCGTGTATCTTATCTCAGAAATGATTATCTTAGTGGTATCTTACATCCCTGGTGCTCTAAGCTGCCCTCCTGTACTTATAATTTATCCTGCTATGTACAGTAACACATCTATTTTCACAGTAGATCCTAGATAATAGGGGACATAATAGGGTGAGATTATTTCTGTCAGACAGGGCTTTGAAAGAGAGACTCACAGGGAGAGATTTTTTGAAAAAAGATGCAATGCTTCAAGCTACAAAAAGCACCACATGCTACACTTAAGAAAATGTAATTGTTGCAGCCAGAGACTCAGACAGACATTATAACTTCAACACACACTTCAACCAAAACAAAAAACAAAATCATTGCTTTGTGCCATCTGACAACAAGTTTTTCTCCTTAATACATCTATGGTGTTTCCACTGCTGCCACGCTGCTTTTTACTAACCTCTGCAATTTACAAAAAACAGAGACTTCTTCTACTCCTTTTGGTTCAAAACAGACTTGATTCAAAGTCGAAACATGGTGCAGCACATCCACAAATGCATGAAATGCTAAATTATGACAGTGGATCATATGTAAGGAAATGACACGATTGAATGACATTTGTAGATTAAAAATGTCACAGATGTTAGTTTGTAGGGTGAAAAAGTTGTTGCAGTGAATTCATTTGGGGTGTGAGTAAACACATTCTCAGCTGAGATGCTGTGAAGCCTGCAGTCATTTCAGTCAGTAACAAGGATTTGTGTGAGATAGTGTCTTTGATGAGCAGAGGGTTTGTCTGCTGTTTTTGTGAAAGCTAGTGCACTGCCAGCAGAACAGTTCACAGTTTTTTGTTGTAGTGATGCTGAATAAAAACCTGGAGCTGTCAATAACCAGAGTTTTATATTTTGTGTTTAAAAAAAAGAAGGAAAAAAACAGATTTTCAATCAACAAATGTATTGAAATTCCTATTCTTATTTTTCTAATTATTAAATTATCTTAATGTTTATAAAATATAGTTCTTATATTTTTCTTACGATACATATGATACTTCTGGGAATTACTCTATTTTTTGGACATCGCTGTTTCCATTAGTTTTATTTTTTGTGCCCCAGCTGCCACAAAATGACCACTTTTAAGTCAATTTTATTTTTAGAAAATATATATCACTTAAACCTGAGATAAACTAGAGAAAATGTTAGCTGTTTTCAGTGACCGTTTCTCACACCATTACTTTCTTTACCGTTTTTTCTGCACTACTTCCTCCCTTCTAGACTCTCTTGCTCCCACTGTTCTGTCTCATATTCTTTCCTGTCTCTTATATATTTCTTTCGCACTTTGCCTGGCTGGTTTTGTTGCTGGAGATCTAAGTGATTAACTGCCAGTGTGAAGCATGCCAGCAAAACTAGCAGAGACCCCAGTGGCTTCAAAAAAGCAAGCCAGAACATCCGCAGCACGAGCCTCTAAACGGAGTTTGAAGAGCTCCTTTTTTTCTAGTCTAATGGTCCCTGTGATGCTTCCCTGGAGGCTGGTGATCGGCAAGGCAGAACGTTCAATGCAGCACTGAGACACGACAAAAGAATTTCCGATACCGACGCTGCATTTGATGACAAACACTATAGTTGTATTATACATTAGCAGTGGCAGGATCTCCCAGATGTGATTACCCTGACACCCAGAGAGAAAGTTCACCCACTGAGGGTGCACATAAGCACAAAAAACTTGCTGTGTCAGACTCTGCAGCTTCAGGATCTTGACGTTTTTAATGTGTCAGAAGTAAAACAGACCTGAAAGAGTCAGTATTTGCATAATCTTGCATAACTGATCCCTGAGTAATTTGAAAAGAATTAATATTAATCCTTTCCCGTGGCAGGCTGCCCTCTAATGCCTGGGGGAAAGCGCTGCAGAGCCACACTGCAGAGAACATGCCAAGATCCTCTTCAAGTAAACCATTCAGCGTCTAGGAAAGGTGGCTAAACTATGCTTTGCAGGGTTTGACTCAAGAGCCCTCGAGACGCTCGACTTCATGGGGGGAGGTAATAAAGCAGAACTTCACACCATCCTTCAAATCCAGAACATTGTTAGGTTATGTTCACACAATGGACTCTTTTAAAAACAGCAGTGGTTAAGTGTGAGCTGCCACATGACAGGGAAGCCTGTATTTTGTTTTTCTGTAAAAGCTTGCACATGCAGTAGAGTCAGTTTGTTATGAATGCTGAACCGCTTCAAAGTCAAATTTGTAAAGGTAATGAGGGGGTGTCGTTACCAGCAGCCTGAGGGCTCAAAGCATATATTGCATGAGCCAAGAGTTAATGAATAGTTAATAACACAGTAGGACATGGTTGTAATCATGCTATTCACAGCTGTGTTTTCAAATCAAACTGACATGTTCAGGACAAGGTTTTACCAAACACCTTTTACCTTAAGGTCCACTTATTAAAGTTTCTGAAGCTCTCGGATGCATCTCAGATAGAATCAGAGACAGACTGCTATAAAGAATGATAATTTAATATTTTTAAACAAAGATATGACTAATATACACTACCAGTCAAATGTATGGACACACCTTCTCATTCAATGCTTTTTATTTCTTTGTATTATTGTCTACATTGTAGATTAATACTGAAGATTAGCACTTTTTTGTTTACAACATAATTCCATATGTATTTTTTTAAAAAAAAAGTTTTGGTGATTTCAGTATTAATTTACAAAGTATAAAATAATTAAATAAAAACCACTGAATGAGAAGGTGTGTCCAAACTTTGGACTGGTAGTGTATATGAAAAGCATCAGCTTGTTGACCAGGACTTCCCTGTAGTTTGCTGCATTCATTTTATCCCTCTGCCAAGAAGCATCCCCACATCATGATGCTGCCACCACCATGCTTCACAGTGGGGATGATGTGCTTGTGATGATGTTGGCCAAAAATAGTGTCTAGTCCAGTGGTCAGGAAGCTAAATTTTGGTCTCATCAGACCAAAGAACCTTCTTCCAGTTGACTTCAGAGTCTCCCATGTACTCTCTACTCTAGTCAAGATCTAGTATGAGCTTTTTTCAACATTGCTTTTCTCTTTGCTACTCTCCATGATACTTTGACTGGTGAAAAACAGGCAACAGCTGTATTCACAGTCTCTTCCATTTTGACCACCAAAATCAAATCAGTTTAACCTTGAGGATGAGTGCACATTTGTGCCAAATTTTTAACAAAAATTTCCTCCAGGCATTCCCGATGCTATTGCGAATAGAAAAATTAGATGGACAAAAGGTCACACTGACCTTTGACCTTAAACCATCACAATCTAATTAGTTCATTGTTTAGTCCAAGTGAACATTTGTACCAAAATTAAAGGAAGCTCCCTCCAGGCTTTCTAGAAATATCATGTTCACTAGAATAGGAGGGATGGACAAAACAATGTAACGCCTCCAGCCATGGTTTTTCCCATGGTGGAGGTATGAAAATATTGATTATAGGTGTCTCAAAATCCTGATAACAACAAGATTATTGATAAACCACTTCTCAAATGTTTGATTCAGCTTATAAATGATAAACTGGGGCACTTAAAGTAAGATATTTCCATGGAGTTCAGTGAATATCTGTCAATAACTCTATGTAAAAACGTATTAACAGTATGAAAAACTAGGTGAGCCTCCTTTGGAAACATAGGTATCCCTATTCCCTGCTGTTGGACGCCAGTGATGCTCCTGAGATGCATGTTGTCTGCTACAAAGGTAGAAGAACAAGGAAGAGTTAGGAATATGAAACTTTTTCATAGTTACAAACTAAAATAAGACCAGTTAAGACCCTCAGGGTGAGGAAAAGTTTGTGCTTCTGTTTATAACAAAGGAAAGCATCAATTTGGGAGTGTTTTGCCCTCCTCTGTTGCTAAGTGGAATATGTTTTGGATTCTATTTTCCCTGAATTGATTCGCTGCTGGACTGCTTAGGATTTTCTTAACACACTAAACTGAAGTAACCTACTAATAGCTTTTACTCAGGGAAACTTTTTCTTTCAGGATCTTGTTTTGGGTTTTGGATTTTCCTTTAAGCTTATGACACTCGCACACAAGCAGTTAATTCCCTGTGAGAGTGTTAACAGTTGAGAGAGAGGCAATATTTTAGGCTGGTGTCTCCCAAGTGGAGTTTCTTGCTTCAAGTCTTGTTGATCACAACTTCTGGCTGCATGAGACCGAGGACCAATTTCTACAGTATCTGAGCGTTAATACTGTATTTCAAGACCTGTTAACTTCTTTTATCTATTTGTATTCAGAATCAAAATCCAAAATGTCTTTCAGGTGTATAATGAGGGAGAAGGTGCAGTGATTTTTACATAAGCTCAGACTCATTGAGGTTTCTGTTTTACCGTGACGACACATGGAAGCTAATATAAAGTAAAAGACTGGTGTGTTCAGCGGAGCCTGAATGGAGTAAAGAGATGATAAACCCTCCAGGCATGTTATACTACTCAGTTCAGCATTGCTACCTCCTGTATCTTCAGGTAACTCATTTTGCAGTCTTCGCTGCTTGGTCAGGAGCACAATATGAGGAAATTTAAAATTCAACATTTGCTGGGGAGAGCTCCTCCACCATCAAAATTAAAGCGCATACTCCTAATAAATAGAAATGAGTCATGCTTATTTTATGACCTTGGGCAGCTGTAATTCAAATTTGTAAACATGACTTACTTACCTCAAGGCTACAAATCAAAGATTCAAAACTTCTAATCTGTGACGCAATTAGCACAAAGAGATAAAATTATGAATGCCCTCATTTCTGGAAATAATACACAGGATGTTTTATGCAGATTTGTGTTTTGTTTGGGAAAAAAAGTGCCATTATTTTAAGAAAATTACCCGAAAAGGTTCAGCACAAAAACAGCCCATGAGCAGGAAATGGCAAAACAAAAGGTACAGCATGTGTGTACTTACAGGAAAATCTTCCTATAATTATGTTAAAACGAAACTATTAACCATATATTTACAATTCTGAGTCTTTTCTCTGATTTAACTTGATTGTGGATGTGAGTCATGCGGTTTGCAGCCACAGGACTGATGAAAAAGCAACAAAATAATAAGGTTTTAGGGCTATTTAAACACAATTTTCTTTTTTGGCTCAACAGTTTGCACCAACGGTCAGCAATCATACAAAAAGAAATCTATCACAGCCACAGACTGTATATAATGGATCATAACAGAAGCAGAGATGCCAGTTTCTCCTCCAGCAGCAACAGCTTTAATAGACCATGATGCAATTGAGAAGACATGCAGTGTTCGAGTAAAACAAGTCTTCTCTTTATAGGAAAAAAAAACTGTCACTATCCTGGTCTCATTACACTGCTGTTACACCTGTCAGCATCACTAGTTCTCTCTCAGCTATAACCCACAGTTAAACTCAATGATTTCACACTTTTTTCCAACAAGTTGTTCAAAGTCATTTCAGGAAATGTAGGAGGCGACTATTTGAAGTAACTGTAGACAAGAAATTTTGGGGGAAAAGTGGGAAGAAAGTGAAGCAGAATATACTGAGCGTCACAAATTTGTGGCATGTGGTACATTTTGCTCGCTGTCATCCTCTGCAGTGGGAAGAGATAATTGAAATAATGTTCAGAAGTCGCTGTGGATAGTTGAGGTGAAGAATGACAGTGTATTTTGTAAAACCTATTTCCAGTTTGTTGACTGATTTGAGCACATTTTTGTATAAATAGCAAGTCAAATCCTGGTGCATGTTCTGGTTTTTGACTTCTTTAAATATAAACTGCTTTGCGTTCAGCTAAATGCTAACATCATCATAGATTGTGCACAGTGACAATGCTAACTAGCTGATGTTTTCCAGGTATAATGTTCGTCCTGTTTTGTATTCCCTGTTCCACCCCTACCTCATGTCAAACCAGATGTCCTGTCTGTCTACCAGCCTCATTCTTTCCCACCCACCTCCTCTCCACTTAATCCACCTATCATTCTCAGTTTATTTATGCCTGCTGTTCTCACATTGATCTTTGCCAGATAGATCATTCGTCATACACGCTCATATTAACTCCCGATAGTTGATCCGCAGTTGTTGTCTAGTTTATGGTTGTTCTTGTTCTCTGTTTTCTGACTGACTGCCTTTCAGTATCAACCTTGCATTTTAAAATGAACCGCTAAGGCCTAGTCCACACATACACAGGTATTGGATGGGATTTTGACACGTTTCTTCTCAATAAAATAAAATCCTATCCACACACTAACACAATTCAAATAATGTCAAGAGTATAATCCAACGATTGGTAATATAACCTCAATACTAAAGAGGTCAGAAATCCTATTAGCAAGGCTAGCAACAACTTTATTTTGAGCTTATCCATCCATCCATCCATCCATTCATCCGTTCATCCGTCCATCCATCCATCCATCCATCCATCCATCTATCCATCCATCCATTTTATTAAACTTATCCTAATCTAATCGTGATCAGATCATGGTGGGAGCAGGTGGAGCAGCTCATCCCTGATTTCCCTCTCCCCAGCAATGGTTTCCAGTTCCTCCTAAGAGATCTCAAGGCGTTCCCAGGCCAGATGAGATATTTAATCCCTCCAATAAGTTCTGGATCTACCCTGGGGTTTCTTCCCAGCTGGACATACCCAGAAGATCTCCCAAGGAAGGAGGCATGATGATCAGATGCCCAAACCACCTCAGCTGGTTCCTTTCAATGAGAAGAAGCAACGACTCTACTCTGCACTCCCTATAGATGTCCATGCTCTTCACTCTATCTCGAAGTTGGAGTCCAGTCGCCCCACAGAGCAGCACTACACAAAATCACCTCATGCAAACAAACGACACAATGTCACAACCTAGAATCTCAGTTTCCCCTGTTTACACGTCAGTTACAAATGTACTTCTTGAAGGACTTCACCCTGAAAGGATTTTTACAAAAAATCCACTTTTCAGCAACCTAAAACTGTGTTGACAAAAGGCCAAAATATATAGAAAAAGCTGTTTAAAAAAATACATGTGTTCTTGCAGAGAAGGCCTAAAACAATTTGTAACTGGTTCTTTCAGTGCTTGAGGCCTTCCTGCTCTTCTGGCTAGGACAGGGCATCTAGAGCATAACTACACAGTCTTTGGAGAGATTGTGCTCCCTCCAGCACTGATTAAATACCAATCTATCCTCTCCAGTATACAGCAGAAAATCTGTTGATTTTGTCCTCCTTTTATGAAGCCTGTCAATGGATCTGGCTGTTGTTATTTCCTATTTATTTTCAGCTTTTGCAGAGACATTGGTACACCTGCTGTTGCCCTGTTTGCTGCACCCAGCTAGCTGTGTCAGTCTTTCCTCTGACTTTAATAAATACCTGCAGCATCACACAGCTCAGAAACGATAAGTGCCCCTTTAAATTGAGAGTGATGTGCGCATTTACACGGCACAGCAGCAGTGACTTCATGAGCACAGGGTTTGACGGTAAATAGTGTCCCATGTTCCTCTACACATCTGACAGGTCGGCTGTTCCGCACAGATTCCAGGATCGTGTGGTGGAATTAATTCTATTAAAGCTTCTCTGGGTGAATCCTGAGCTCCATCAGAGCTGTCGGGACATTTTTAATGAGATAAATCTGGTATTTTGCACAAAATTCTGTGTTTTTATCGTGTCATGGGAGAGGAATTAAGGAGCAGCTCAAATAAACATCAATTCCCCCCAATGTCTAACTGAAGATTACAGCTCAAGCTGATGGCAATGTCATTAGCTCAAACCACTGGACAAACTGGAATTTTGACTTGATAATGGGACTGCATTGTGTGTTAAGCTCTTATAATTCGGTTGTCGACATTCCACTAAAAACCAGCGCTACAGGTCAAAGTCATTAGGATGCCTCCTCTGGGTACATTGAATGTCAGCACAAAACTGCATTGCAATCCATCTAATAGCTGTAATACACAGAGCAGCGTTGTCACTGAGCTTTGGTTCCAGTGTAGCTTAAAATTAGCTTTTCTTTTTCCTGGTCCAAAGCAACAGTGTCCAAGTGACCTTTATGCTTGTTGTCCTGCAAGCCACCATGAGCTGATGAATGATCATATTAAATACAGATGGCCCGCTCAACTCCAAACATTTGAAAGATGAAGTGTCGGCGCTCACAAAACATATTGCATTGTTTTTCTAATGCGCAGCAGCAGGGAAGAGAAACAAATGCGTTCAGAAGTGCTGACAAATGACTGAAACTAAAGGGCTGAAGCCTATTTGTTTTAGGTTGCTGCTGTGCATGAATTGTTACTACTGTTCTATTGTTGTTTTGTTCATATCACTACGTCTACTGTTGCATAGGCTGCTGTGACGATGTAAATTTCCCCTGGCGTGGGGAGAAATAAAGGACTTATCTTATCTTATCTTTACAAGTACATTGATGAACATCCAACCAAATAAAAATCAGAGTTCTGTAACTTTAATTGCCATCTACATTTTAAAGAAGGCCTTAGAAATGAGTAGTTATTAAGATTAGTGGTGAGTTTATGTTCACCTTATAGCAAGGAAAATATTAACTGGCTTTGCTTCGTTTTTCACACCAGTCCATGCAATGTTCCCTGTAATTTTTCCTGAGTCTGAGCAAACACAAACTCCCTGAGCGTCCCTTGGACCACTGTGAGCAACATCAGACGTGTGCACTGTGGTCACACCAGCATCACATCCATTCAAGTTACATGGTTCATTAAAAGAATCAAATTACAGCATTTACATTTCTGTTAAAACACTTTGACAACAGGAGCCAGTTGAAGGCTGCAGTGATTTTAGTGACACTACAATGTATAAGAGTGAAGTTATTGAATATTTGTCTCTCTTTACTGTTGCAGCGGTTTTGCAAATTGCAGACGGACCCTGTTCACTCCATAGACACCAATGTTATTTCTGTAGCTTGAAAGACAGCTACTTTTGATAAAACTGGGCTTGTAGCACATTGTCTGCC
The DNA here is from genome assembly GCF_022539595.1 of Amphiprion ocellaris. NCBI lineage: Eukaryota > Metazoa > Chordata > Actinopteri > Pomacentridae > Amphiprion > Amphiprion ocellaris. The sequence goes on from NC_072781.1 coordinate 5,274,421, forward strand.
TTGCAACAATGGGAAAGAGGCACCGTTTATGTTTTGACAACCTATATCTAATGAGTTATTGATGCTGGAAGTCCGAATCTGTGAATATCTTTCCAGTTTTACTGAACTTGGGGCCACTACCACCTAAGGAGTGATATATTTAATTTTGAAAAAAGCTTTTAGCCATACTTAAAGCTTTAAGTGCTTTATTAACACGGAACTAAAAATTTTGTATTGTTTTATTATCACAGGTTCTGTCTGAAAAGAGGTGGCATCATTTTAAACAGTGAAATCAAACTAACAAAATGTAATGACCAACCAGTGAGCAATACTGGATTCTGCAAAAACATAAACAACTTTTTTAAAAATCTAAATCTTATCTTAACACAGTTAATGTATTAACTTATTTTTGTGTGTATGCATGTATTTATTGATTTATTTAATACTGTTAACATATCAGAGTTCTGTGTGAATTTTTCTTAAGATAGGCAAAGGCCATTTATTGATTACATAGAGGCTCTTAAATGTTTATTAAAAACTAAAAAGCATTTTAAAAAAAACAACTTAGGCATTTATTGAGTCACTAAATACTGTAGAGTACAGACCACATCAGCATGATTATAAGCATCCTCTGGTAAATTAACAACCAGATACTGATGTCTCTCACCATATGGACTTCAGGAGATGACTGGGGGATGATAAACTGTGACCTACTGGTTGGGTTCTCTCTGTTCTCATGTTTCTTACATGTTTGTCCCCTGACAGCCGGGTCATAATGTTCTTTGAGCAACACACCATACTATGACATTTTTACAATGATGGTTCTACTATGGAACCAGTTTGACATGTTCAGGTGTTCTTTGTGTGAAAACTTTGAGATTTCAAGTATCAGAAGGTGGTTTTCAACTTTCTTTGTTAACTTTCTGCTTCAACTTTAAACTAAATTTTCTTCACTAAGCCATCCCTCTGGACTTCCAGGAAGCTGTGTTCCTATTGGCTGTCCAGGTGGCTGTGTTCCTATTGGCTGTCCAGGTGGCTGCTTGGTGTTATCAGGAACACCTGAGCAGCTCAGTGTCTTCCTGCTTTATTTAGCTGCAGACAAACATTTCCTCTGCTTCTCTTCACCACTGAACTGGGTTTGGCTCCATTGCTTTAGTTTGTTGTTTAGGCGTTGGCTTGCAGCTTCCAGCAGTAAAATAGGCTTTAATGTGTTTCTTGGTGTGTTTTAGGGCTTTGTACTGGATAGTTGTCTTGGTAAATGTGGTTCTTTAGCCACAGTTAGCACATGGTGGTAATGTGTGCAGTGATTAATAGATTTGGTGCAGCTGTGTCTTTATCTTGGCTGTAGTGAGTCTTCAGAGGTTTTTGGTCAGACACATTCTGTGTTCTTGTTTGTGAACCAGCGTTGGTTGTCCAGAAGGTAAGAGTTCCTGTCCTGATTCTCTGTTCTCAGAGGTTCTCTGGTAGGCTGCAGGAGACTTTAGTGTTTGGGTTGTGCTAGTTTGGTTTTTGTACAGTTTCATTTGGACAACTATCTTGAGGCTCCTCCATGTGGTTTAATGAGGTTTTCTGGAACAGTTCTACAAAGCAACCTGCAGCAGAAGAGACTTTGAGAGTTTTTAGGAAGTTCTGGAGACCAGACTTTAGAGCAGCAGAAACATTTATCAGCAGTTTGAGCAGGAGAAGGTGAGCTTCAGAGTAGAAATGAGACAGAAACCTTCTTGACCTGTGTGGTGAGGTCCTGTACCAAGAGTTTGAGCAGGTTGTGAAGAGTCTGTAGTTCTTTGGTCTGAAAGCACAAGAAGAGTCGACTCATTAAAGGAGAAAACAGGAGATATTGTTGCTTCTTCTGTCGCTCTGCAGTTTCCTTAGACTGAATATCAAGTTTATATTTTAAATGATTTACCATGTGAGCCCAAGAAGACTTCAATAAATTCCCTCCATCCCCTGAACACAACATATTTTATTACCATGTTAAATCTTTTTTTTAAATGTTTTTGAGTTTTAATCCTAGTTTTAGCATAGTTTTTTCTCTTTGCTTCTTTAGTTTTGTCATCTGTGTGAAAGGTGCTAAGCAAATAAAGTTGAATTGATAAACTGAATAACTGACTAACTCATGATTGTGACAACAGAAGTATTTTCATTGTGATTTAAGGGTTTATTTCATTTTTAAAGTTGGGGTTAAAATCTTGACAGAAAAAGAAGATTAAAGAAATAAACTACATAACAAAAAGCAATTAAATCAAAGGAAAAAATATACAACAAAACTTTTAAAAAGTTTTATTAAAAAGATTTAAGAAATTTAAGATGTAATTTTCTAATTAAACATTTAATTTGTTAATTAAATGTTTTGTCTTTTTAAAGGTTTAATAATCTAATTAAGTGTTTTGCATTTTTTGAAATGTTTAATATTCTTCTTGTTTTATTTTTTAAATGTTTAATTATGGAAAATATTTTATCTGTAATTTTTAATATTTGTATTTTAAAAATTTTGTTTAATTTCATAATGACATGTATTGTATCGTGTTGAATTATCTAATTCAATATTTTGTCTGTTTAATAGAGTTAAACATTAAATACAATTAAATTCTATTAAACAGACAAAATATTGATTAGATAATTCAACAAGATACAATACGTGTCATTATGAAATTAAACAAAATTTTTAAAATACAAATATTAAAAATTACAGATAAAATATTTTCCATAATTAAACATTTAAAAAATACAATTAAACAAGAAGAATATTAAACATTTCAAAAAATGCAAAACACTTAGATTATTAAACCTTTAAAAAGACAAAACATTTAATTAAAAAACTATATGTTTAATTAGAAAATTACATCCTAAAGACAATAAAACTTCAAATAGGAATTAAACAGAAAATACAATGAAACATTTAAAAAGAAAATTAAACATTAAAAGGTGGTAAAACATTTAAAAAGAAAAACCTTCAAGATTTAATCGAAACATTAAATATTGGGAAAGGAAAAAAAACTCAAACAAGCCGATAAAACATTTGAAAAAACAATTAAACATTAAAAAGAGAAAACATTTGGAAATCAAATCAGACATTAGAAAAGAATAAAAGGTGAGAAAAGAGCAAAACTAAACATTTAAGAAGAATCAAACTAAAGACAAAACATTTGAAAAGACACCAGTTAGACTTTAGAAGATCAAATTAAACAGAAGAGACAATAAAACAATCAAAAAGAGCAAAAACAGATAAAGGTCTAAAGGCGTTTTCTAGTCTGAAATGAAAACATCAAGTTGTTTCTTCAAACATTTCCTCTTTCTATGTTCTTGGTTTGATTGTGGATAGATTTACTAAGAACTCATTTCAGAAAACTGCTTTCCAGATAAAGTCTACTAGTAGTTGAAGGCATTGATCAAACTAATGTTACCTTCTGATCTCCACAAACTTTACTGTTCAGCGAAGAGAATCAAAGTTTGTTGGGGATTTCTAAAAAACCCACAGGTGAAAGTCTGAGAAGAACTCAGATGGATGGTCTAAATGTGAAATCAAGACTCATGGTCACAAGTTTTAAGGCTTCTGTTAACCAGAAAGTTCAAACTAACAGAGAAGTACTGAGAAACTTTTAAGATTTCAGTCCTCAGACTGTCTAAAGGTTCAAACTAACAGAGAACTACTCGGGAACTTAGAGGATTTCAGTCCTTGGACTGTCTGAAGGTTCAAACTAACAGAGAACTACTGTGGGACTTAGAAAATTTCAGCCCTCAGACTGTGTGAAAGCTCAGGTCCTGAGGACTCGGAGGGTCTCGAGGCTTTGGAAAGTCTTGGAACTGAGGGTTCCACCCTCCAACACAAAGGCTGAAGTCCAACCTCCTGAGAAAAACGGTCGAGTCGAGACTCGAGTTAAAAAAAAACTCGAAAACAACAAAAAATAGATGATAAATGCGCAAAAAAAAGAAGAATTAGTATCTGAGCAAGTAGCTCAGGGGATAAGAAGAGTGACTACAGACTGGAAGGTCGCAGGTTCAAGACCCGCCACCGGCCTTTTTCTTTCTTTGTCTTTGTCAGGATTTTGAGAAAATTTAAGAAGTGTCTGGTCTTGAACCAGCGACCTGCAGCTCCATAGGCAAATCCTTAACTCACTGAGCTACAGATCAGATACAAAGAAATAAATTCGTCGTCCCTTTGGCATCGTAGTTCCTCAAGTGACCACATGGGTGGAGCCAAGGCGGAGTCTGGGTGGAGTCAGGGCGGAGAGTAGGCGGGGAGGTGGGTGGCGGCCTCCCCCCTCTACTCCCCCACCTCTCCCCACCACCCACCACACCTTCCCCCGCCCGACGAGTTCTTCGAGTCTCCACGAGTTCTTCGAGTCTCGACGGGTTTTCCCGAGTTTCTGGAGTTTCCACCAGGTCGGAGGCAGAACAAGCTGTCATGAAGAGGTGTTGAAGTCGGCCAGGATGGACTGACTTTTTACAGCGACTAGAAGGAAGACGACTAGAAGAGCAGGTCTTTAACCACCATCCATAAAATCCATGGAGTCGCTCCAGAGAAATGAAGGGAGGTAAACTTTTATCAACCTCCATCCAGATGTTCAACTTGATATCTTTACTTTGACATTTTTAGCACCACAAACCTTTAGTATCACACTTTGTTATCATTTATTAGGACTTTAATGGAATCCACCTGCAGATTTAATTTTTGTTGACAAACTTTATTCTTGTCATCGTGGGACTGCAGTATTTAAAACTGTTCTTTCTATTTGACCTCATGTTTATTAGTTTTAGGGGAGAAAGTTATTTTAGCTGTCGATTAGTCTCTTAAAAACCAAATAATAAATTGGATCAGTCAAGAGGTTTAAATTTCTTACTCTGTCACATTTTAAATATGACAAAAAATATAAAAATAAAGTGTCTTGAGACAATTTGACCTGTAACTGGTGTTATATGAATAAAATTGAATTCAAATTGTATGTATCTTGTAATGTTGGAGTAATTCAGCCATATATGTTGGAAAACACATTTTCTTTGTCCATTAATCTGTTGTTTTCTCCAGTAATTAATTTCTTGTTTTGGTTTATAAAATGTCAAACCCAAATATATTCAGTTTACTGTCATAAAAACCACAAAGAGGCAGTTTTTCACTTTTTATCTTAGTTTAGTCAGAAAGATATTTGATAATGTGTAAATTGTTGCAGCTTGTGAGCCGTAAAAGGTTTTAATCTTTGGGGCCAAGTGTCAGAAAACATTTAGAAACCAACATCAACAAAACACTCAACAAAGATTTGAACATCATTAAAGGGAAATCCAACTTTTGCATGACAATGTCTAATTAAAGGACATTTATTTCCAACGTAAATGTGTGATATTCATCCTCTGGAGCTTTCTCTTCACATCATCTTCCACCTGGACTGGTTTGGTCGGGAGCATGTGCAACAAACATTTGAAAAACTGCACTTTAACATCAATGAATGACACTGAAGTTTAATCTCTACATAAATGAGACTGAGTCTGGATGTGCTGCTCTGTCATTAACTCCTAAGTTTAGGGAAAGTTCAAACAAAAGAGGACAGTTCAGATCAGGCTTGAGAATGAGCTTATTTTGAACAAACATCTCAGACTTTCTGAGCTTCAGCACCTCTAGCAAGATATTTTAACAAGCAACTCAAGAGATCCAGAAGCTGGAGAGAGTTAGCTTTAGCTGAGCCAAAGAACATGTGGGACGCTAACCTAGCAAACATTTCAGACTTTTCTCTATGAATTCTGAGAAATAATTTCCTATTTAATGACAGAGCTACACATCTTAACTCAGTTTCATTAAAACAGACTCTAATTCAGTGTCATCCATCCATATTAAAGTGCAGTTACCCAAAATGTTTGTTGCATGAGCTCCAACAAAACCTGTCCAGGTAGAAGGCCACTTTGACAAACAGGAAGTGGAAGATTCCAAGCAGATTTATAGAAGGGGGAACCGGACTGTACTAAGTGTGGTCGAGTACAGAGGGGTGTTTTGTGGGTTTTTAAGGCTGATAATGATTATTAGTGAGACATTTGGAGTAGATATTCATTTGCAGTAAATGAAAGTATTTAAAATCTTGGAGTTAAACTTACAAGAACACAAACTCTAACAGAAAACTTTGTTGATACGTTTTTGTTTTGTTTACAGATGTTAAGTTAAAGGAGTTTTATTCGTGACGTATAACCAATCAAATCACTCCAGAAGACAGAGCGACCACAGGTAGATAAAGGTTCAGAGCCAAAGTAGCACCATTTTTAAATGTATTACCGTAAATCAGTAAAAAATAAAATACTGATAATCAGTAAATCAGTCAGCCCACAATTACTACAATTCTACAATGTATGTCTCTTTCCTTTGACTTGTTATATGTACAATATACAATGTATATGATGTCGTTTTTTCATACCAAAGGCTGTACTATGATGTACATACGATGCTACTCTGGTTGTTCTGGCTCTGCACTCCTCTTCTGTTGTTTTCTGGATTGTACTCAGCTGCATGCCTTCGTCCACCCGGCCTCCGTTGACTCGTCCTGCCTGCCGTCTCTGGAGCTGAAGCTGGATTGGAACAGACCAAAGTACAGTCCAATCACGATGCCAGCTGCCTCTCAAAAGGCTCCTTCATCTGGCAGGTGGCAGCACTTCTTCTGAGGGGAAGCTGAGCTGGTCCAGCAGAACTTTGGAGATGTGTTCCAGTGGTTGGTGGATGTGTGGGGAGATAGAGAGGGACCTTTGAATTGTTCACAAAGGAAAACAGGGAACCCATTGGTAGTTTTAGTTTAGGCTGCTACTGTGGTGTGTTTTTGGGTTTTAAGAGGGTGAACAGGAAGAAGTTTTTTTTGTATTGATTATCTTTTACTTTGTTCCTGGTTGGAATGCCCATCAATGTCAACATGAAGTTCACTTTTAGTTCTGTTGATTTATTTTTATTTTACTAACACCCATTTGCTTTTAACCCCCTCACATGTTGTGTTGTTGTAAACTTACTCTTTCAAATAAATTCTCATCTAACCCCTCTGGAAACCAGCGTTTGGACTGTTTTTGTGTTGCTCCTCACCTACTGACAGCTGTGGACTAAAGGCTATACTGTGACGTTTTTAGAGCCACATGCTGTACTATGATGTTTGTTGGGCGACATGCTATACTATAGGCTTTTTAATTGACATATTACTGACATTTTTTTGTTTTTTTTTGTTTTTTTTTAGCAACATATAAGAATTCGCACAGTTTTAAAAGTTACTATACTTTTACTTGTGCAATGAAATTATTATTCTATGGCATTTTTTAGATGACATGTTATACTCTGATGTTTTCTTGAATTACATACTATTTTGACAATATACTGCACTATGACATTTTTTGAACCACATATCATACATGACAATTTTAGGCAACATCCTATCATTTTGCGCTTTTTGAACCACATAATAATCTGTTTTGTTTTTTTTTTCTTGCCAACATGCTGTACTATGAACTACAGGCCATACTATGTTATTCTTGAGTAAAGCATACTATACTTTGACGTTTTCTGAACTACATCCTATACTATGGCGTTATACACAGAGTGCTTTGGTTACATGTTGATTATAAA